>NC_056730.1:751409193-751414193 GCF_019279795.1 Protopterus annectens | reverse complement strand
CAACTTCACCACCCTCTCACCCCCTAAAGGGACATCTCAATACCAAAAGATTGCCAAATTCCGGTAATCACAGCCACACAAGTGGAAACCACACTCTCAAAAGCTAAGAATACAGCATCCATTGGACCAGATGACATCCCATGCTGTGGACTACATGAACTACAAAATGAACTGGCACCTCACCTAAGTGTCATGTTTAATCATAGCCTCACCTCAGGCTTCATGCCCACTGACAAGGGAGGATCCACCTTGGATCCCGGGAACTACCATCCCATCAGTCTAACAAGCCTGATCTGCAAGGGCATGGAATGCATTATCATGGAACTTATAAACAAAGACATTTACAACTTTCAAACACTGGAACCCACCCATTTTGGGTTTGTGAAGGGCCGATCTTGTCTCCTGAATCTGATTGACTTCTTCAAATCAGTCTCAAGAGCTGTGGACGAGGGTAAGGCAGTCCACACAGCCTATCTGGACCTCGCCAAGGCCTTCTACACCATCCTCCAGTCTGGAATCATAGATAAACTTACTAAGCTGGGCATAAATCCCTATGTCACTCGATGGGTTGCCAACTGGTTTACTGACAGAACCCAGACTGTAAAAGTAGCCGACTCCAAATCCAGCTCCAGACAAGTGACAAGTGGAGTACCTCAGGGTTCAGTTCTGGGAAAACTCTTGTTTGGCATTTACTTCTCTGAAGTACAGGCCAACACTAAGGGACTCTGGCTAACAAAGTTCACAGATGACTGCAAACTGGGAGCCATTATTGAATCCCCAAATGATGTGGATATTCTACAAAAGGGCCTTACAGAAACAGATGCTTGGTGCCAAAGCCATGAGCTCAAGCTCAATGACAAGAAATGTATAGTTATCCCCTTTAGAAAAAATATGTACCCATGAATTACCACATAGGTGGCAGGACACTAAACATCGAAAGTGTGATGAGAGACTTAGGGACACAGGTGAAAAGTGGTCTCACTTTCGATAACTACATTGCCACAACAGTCACAATATCCTTCTATGTGGCACACCTCATCACTAAGGGCTTTTCATCCAGAAAAAAGGAGGTTATTGTCCCACTGTACTCATACCTCATTAGACCCATTATAGAGTATAATGCTCCATTTGGTATGTACCTCACAAGACATCTGCAACAGCTGGAAAGGCCACAGAAATACCTCACTAAAAGAATCACAGGCCTAAAGCAGATGTCATATGCTGACCGACTAAAAAAACTCCAGCTATACTCTGTGGCATATCGTCTACTCAGAGGCGATCTCTGCTAAACATACAAAGCCATGTCATACCCTGAGCTGTTGGACATGCTCCACTTAAAGAAATCCCAATCCATCAGAGCCACACACTCCAGGGATCTAAACCTTGTCATCACAATGAACAAAACATGCTGGAGGGATAGGTTCCTGACCCAGAGACTCCCCATACTCTGGAATAGACTGCCCATACATGTCAAGCAGAGCGCCTCATTGGCCCTCTTCAAAAGGAACCTTGATGATTGGATAGGAGATAGGAAATTCACCCCGGGGATCATGTCAGTCACCCTGCTAGACAGGGGTCCAGAGAAGTAAATATTGTGGGAAGAAATATCCAGGGAATTGTTATGGCTAGGCTTGCATAGGCCCTAGGGCCGATAGCCTAGTACCAACCTATGAACATATATATATATATATATATATATATATATATATACATGTGTGTGTGTGCGCGCATGTGTGTGTGGGTATATGAGTATATATAATAAGGTCAGATATATGGCTGACTGCCAAATTCTCAAGGAAATGCTATTCACTGAATGTTTGCATAACTCTTTATTTAGTCAAACATATTGTATAAAAGTAGAAATACACACACTATAATACACATCTGATCAATTTCTGCCACTTATTCACAGTAATACACCACTAAATCCATCCACTCGGTTATATCAACATACTGGAAATAAATGTGGTCACAACCCTATAAAGGATGCAGTGAATAACACATTCAAGAAGCACAGGAGCAAATTAGAAGTGCAATACCCATATGTAAATGACCCTGTATGCTACTGAGGTCATGACATAGTTACCAAACTGCTTGCCTGTACATCTCAACTGCCCCTGATTTCTCTGAATGTGCTTCATACTGCTTCTTATGCTCAGTCTGTTCGCTGTAACATTTATGGTTATCAGTTGACCAGCTAAGGACTTCAGTCACTTTTTTTGTTGTTGTTGTGTCTTTCGGCTTTTCCCGGTTAGGGGTCACCACAGTGGAACTCCGGTCCGCTAATGACTGGCAGTTGATTTTTATGTGCCGAGTTGCCAGCCCTGTTGCACAACCTTCAACGAAGGTACGCCCATTCATGCATTTCTCCACGCAGAAGACGCTCTAGCTGAGAATCGAACCGGACATCGTCTTATTGTGAGGTGACAACACTACCGCAGCACCACCACCGCGGTTATAGTAATGCCAAAAGTGTTTTTTTTTTTACTTCAATTCCTAAGAAAATACATACATTTGCATAATTGTGTATCCTAGCAGCTTTCCTGGTATATGATAGAAAGACTTGAAAAAACTGCCTAGATTTCAGACAATTGTCCACCATTATTGATTGCCATTGTCTGGAGTCAAGAAGTAAGTGGCAGATAGTTATCACCTTGCTAAGCATTTGCCATTGCTTGTGATGAATTCCTGAATGCACATGATTCAGTACATTTTTTAAGCTATACACACAATATACAACTATGTAAAGTCCTAACTACTCATCCTTGACCCACATAATAATGCTGGTCACCCATAGTTTGCTTGCTGCATCAAAAACATTGTATGAAAGGTATTCTACTGACAATATTAAAATACACAGACTTGCATAGAGTATCCTGGACAACGCAGTTGGTACAGGATTACAGTTCTCCACAGATACCTGAATGTCACTGGCATTTCCAAGAATACAGCATGTCTGTGAAAACTTGCTAACTATATGTTATGAGAGGTACCATAACAGTGATGTATCATCTGCAGGTGACATATCCCACTCACTGCATTGTACAACATCTAGTGCAGACGTACCAGCATTGAAGGAGACAGCTGAGTATGCATCAGTCTTCCCAGGCACTGTTGGGGTACTGTAGCAATGTGTCGCCAGTCAATAAGGCAGAGATATGTCAGTTGCAGGAGGGTACCTCTGCAAGAGAAGGAAACTAATGGCAAGAAACACTGAACTTGCTATAGTGAACGAATGGACAAGTGCACTAATGGACAAGTACAACGGACTTACTTTGTCACAATAAGATAAGGAGGAACTCCTTAGATTAATCCCACATACCATGCATTGGACCTATGCAGACCCCCTAGGTACAAGAAGATAAATGACCTAAGGATGAATGAAACCCTCTCCCAAAATCAGCCATGTCAAGCATTCACAGGCTACGTGGCAAGCACATTATCTGATGTTTGCGCAATCATGTCTTTATGTAAAGCAATGCCTCGGATCGTGAGCCATGTCTGGTGGGAGGAAACAGACCAGTCATGTCATTAGCAGATAACTCTGGAAACAACAGCTCTGCTGAAAGGGGAGTTCATTTATAAATGTCACATGGACAAAAGTGATGGCAATACTATTGTTGTCATCAATCACACTGGCAACTTCAATGGCCTATCATGCTCAGATATGTAGAAGATGCCTTTTTTAAGGACATCCTTGCAAATTATTGTATTCCATTCCCTGCATGACATTGGTGGAACAAGGAAATGCTTGCTAAGTGTGTATACTCTGATGGCCACAAAATCATACGGCAGATAAAATGTGATGTGATGCCTGCTATTTGAAATGATGGATGAGAGCCGATATCATAGTACACTTAGATCTATCCTGTGTCATTTAAAAATTGCCATCAACAAAAGCACCAGGCATAATGTTCCAGGAGCAGGTGCCAAGTGTGTTATTTCCATTACTGTCAAAATATTTCAAGCCCTCAAACCCTGAGAACACTGCTGCCTATATGGAACTGTTCACAGAAACTCTGTACATGCATGTTAATAGCTGCACAGAGGCAGTTGCACCCACCAGGAATAAGTACAGGACTAACTTAAAAAAACAAGCCACCCTGGTGGAATCACAACATCAATAGGCTGTATAACAGAAGGAAGAAAATCTTGGCAAATTTAAGAGATGCAGCACCCGACAGGATAAAAGCACTCTCAAACTAAACAAACAACCCATAGGACAAATAAAGCCTACCAGAGCCAAATTTGAGGTAAACTTGGCCTCCTAGGCCAAGGACAACCACAAGGCATTCATTAGCTATGTCCACAACCTCAAAGGTAATACACAATTGTGTGCAGAGTTCATTGTTAATACAGCTGCCTATATTCAGCCAGAGGATATGGCAAACCTACTGACTGACAAATTCAATACCCCTCTCACCCCCCCTCAACCTTCCCTCAGGAAATACCATCAAATATAACTCCCCCTACTACCACTAGGGAACATTCCCTCGGGGACTGATCCTGAGACCTCTCCATTTTGACATTTACTTCTCCGAAGACAAGGCCGATGTCATTGGCCTCTGGTTGGCTAAATTTGCAGATGACTGCAAATTAGGAGTTGTCATAGAATCCTCCACAGACACAAATGTTCTCCAGGAAGGGCTGACATACACAAATAACTAGTGTCACAGCCATGGACTAAAACTAAATGGCAATAAATGCATACTAGTATCCTTTGAGAAATCATCCACCCCTGGTAACTATCATATCAACAAGACATCCCTAAGAGCTGACCCAGTAGTCAGGGACTTAAGGACACACATAGACAGTTATATAGCCTTTGACCATGACATGTCTACAGTAGTGAGGAAATCATTCTATATTGTGCAACTTATAAACAAGGTTATGGCATGTAGGTCCAAGTATGTCCTTGTTCCACTAAATTCAGCACAAATCAGACCTATAATTGAGTACTATTCCCCTTTGGTATGTACTTAACTAGACATATCCAACAA
>NC_056730.1:751399193-751404193 GCF_019279795.1 Protopterus annectens | reverse complement strand
TCCAGAATAATATTTACTTTTTCTTTATTGGCTACTCTAATGCCCTTGACTGTGTGGATCATAATAAACTTTGACAAGTACTTAGAGAAACTGGATACAAAGTCACATTATTTTTATCGAATAAGGAATCTGTATACAGAAAAAGAATCAACAATTTGAACCAAATCTAGAATAAATGATTAGTTCAGGAGAGGGAAAATAGTAAAACAAGGCTGTATATGATCACCCTACTTATAAATTTATAAGCTTCTATCATGCAAAATGTTGGGCTGATTAATCAGATGTTGGAATCAAAACTACTGGGAGAAATATTAGCAACCTCAGATATGCAGATTAGTATCATTCTAATGGCTGAAATGGAAGAAATGTTGAACAGCCTGTTGATGAAGGTGAAAGTAAAATGTGCAAAAGCTGATTTGTTGCTCAGCATAAAAAAAAAACACTAAAACCATGTCTTCCAGACCTATAACTTCTTTGCAAGGAAATGATGAAAAGGTGGAGGCTGTGACATATTTTATCTTCCTATGCTAAAGGATCAGTGCAGGCCACATAAATGGAAGACTGCAGGATTCACTATTGAAGATGATGCTTGGAAAGGTTTAAGGTTAAAGAGGAAGGGGTAGCAGAGGTTAAGCTTGATAGGCAGCATTACTGAACTAATGAATATGTATTTGCAAGGACTTAAAAAAGCAGTTCTTTACAAACAAGCCTGGTGTGCTATTGTCCTTCAGGTCACAAACATACAGATTTGACATACTAACTAAATATCATGCCACTGGAATGAAAAGGCACAAATTTGCCTTTGTTAATTTTTGTTGATTCTGCTGCAATGAAATTATCAAAACTAAGTGCATTGATATGGCAAGTAAGCTATAACTGTTTCAGCAGTCCAACATATTTAATTTTAAAACAAAGTAATATGCAAATTAATTGAACAAGTACAAATCAATCTTGTTTGATAAGACTTAAAATGCAAACTAAATACACAACAAGCCTTATAAAAGTCTGATGCATTCAAAACAGAACTGTATTACATGCCAAAAAATGCAATAAAAAGAGGAGACACCAAAAAACAATGAAAACAAACAAAAAACTGAAAGTATAAGAACCAAGAACTAGAGATGAAGCAAAGCTCAGGCACTGCTAACAAAATTAAGTCACAAAGCACCCTCTGTACTCAACGACACAGCACATAGTTGGAAATAGCTACAAGGAACATTAAAGAATGGCCCAAAAATATAAACTCAATTGTTTTTAAACAGCTAACACAGTGAAAACATAAATATTGATGCATTCAAAAATGTATCTACTATATATAATAGTGTCTGAAAGAAAAATTAAATACACAAAGTCTAAAATATTACCACTCACATGGAAAACGTTACATATTTGCAATGACTGAGAACTGTCTCACACGGTGCAAAAGAGCTCCTGATGCATAAAATGTCATGTCACAGAATGAATGTGGCACCTCCTGATATGCGTAATCATGGGAAATCAGTCTTATCACTCCCTTAGCTTCAGTCTTCTCATGAGTTTAGCTGATGTCCTTCACTGTTTATTTACAATTTCAGGCAAAAAAAAATACATCCAGTGTATATCCACAAATACACAACTCTGAAGTTCATGGATCTAAGAAATGCCTTTAAAAATTAAATTCATTGCTTGTTTGGGGAAAGTTAAAACTCAAAATCAATATATGCTTATGTGCAGTAAAATGTTCACGACCATTATGTATTTAGACAAAGTAAAAAAAAAATTACAGCAGCTCAGAGTCATTATACATTTAGGAAATGTGAAACCTCACAATTGTTGTATATTTAGGGACAACGGAAATTGACAATAGTTCTATGTTTAGCTACAGTGAAAATTTGCACTCATGATATATTTAGGGAAAGTACAGCAATATCTAAAACAAGGCATTAAGAGCTGTGGTATACAAGTTTAAAAATTATAATATATATTTGGTTTATTTATTTAAAGTTCCTACTGTTAGTCATCCAGGATAAGTAAAGCTAGTGATGCTATGGACTAGATAGTGTCAGGAAGATTTACAGCAATGCCTGCTTCTTCAAACTTATTTACTCTACGGTCTTCACATACCAGAAAGGTTAGTGGCAATGCCTGCTTCTTCAAATTGAGTGTCCCTATGATCTGCACTGTGCCAGGATGGTTAGTGTCAATGTCCACTTCTTCAAAGAGAGTGTCCATGTGGTCTGCATTATGCCAGGAAGATTGGCGTCAATGCCTGCTTCTTCAAAGAGAGTGATCTTATGGTCTGTACCATGCCAGCTTCTTGAAAGTGAGTGTCCCTGTGCTCTGCACTATGCCAGGAAGGTTAGCAACAATGTTTTCTTCTTCAAAATGAATTAGCCTATGATCTATTTGCACAGTGCCAGGAAGGTTAACAGCAATGTCTGCTTATTCAAAGCTACTAATCCAACTTCACTGTTTTGAGATAAGAAAATACATCATTTCCAGCAGATGGCACTTCTTTAACCTTCTTTAACCCAACACCAGTAATTTATGTAGTCCACCCCACCTCATTCCCAAACATAGGCACCATCCATGTATAAATTAATTTACCAAGCTTGCTTCCTTAATGAGTAACCTCCAAGTCTACATAGTTATGTGACGGCAAATACGGATTACGAGTTTGCCAGCAGTGTTTTTATTTTCTGTCTATATAATGGACAGATGCACACTGAGTAGAATCCACTGCACATATATAGATGAGATGTAGTACATATGTTGGCATGCCTAGCCACATGATGAAGTTATGCTGTACTATCTATAAAACCTGCGGAAGGAAATCAGCAGGATGACAGGGAAAGAAGAATAAAGCCAACAGATAGGAACAAGGAATTCTATACTTTCACTATATAATAAGAAGGAAGGAAGGGGAACTCGCAAGAACTAAAACAAATAGGATACATGTCTGATCTTAGTGGTTACCAGAGATGGCAGACTATAGAGCGCCAAGTGCTCACAGTCCACATCATACGAAGGATGGGTGAGGGAAAGCAGTAGTCAGTGAAGTATGGACATGTATTTACATATAGACTGGGAAAACTGCTAGTACAGCTTTAGTGACATATGCTTAATGTTCTACACAATGCGTTTATCTGCTAGTCATTGACAGTCTTCCTTCAGCTCACCATTTATCAAAAATTATATATCAAAAACAGTGAGCAGAAACACATAAAAAACATACAAAGAATTTTTTTTTTTTTGCAGGTGAGCAAGCCCCTCCCCCCTGCACCCTTTGAAATTATATATACCAACTCCATAGTCTCTCCACAGTGAAGAAAAGGGGAAAAATGTACCACCATTTTACACAATATGGCGAAATTCCCCATGACATTAAATTCTCATACTTAAGCCACTCAAACAACAGAGCAGCAAACACTTTTAAGTAAGCCATACACATGATGTACTCATGACACAAGTGAGAATTATAACCACATCATCTCTTCTTGTTCAAAATTCTGTTGACATTTGAAGACTGCAAGCAATCACTTTTCATATTATTCACACGCACAGACATATCCACACACATGTCCCCTTGGATAGGGATGTTACCTGTAAGAATCTCCTTCTATTGTTGGTCACATTGCTTCTTAAATATCACATAAGTCTCTGCTACACAAAGTGTACTGCCACATGTGGATTTGTAAACATCACATAAACTGGAGAGAAGGCAACAACTGGTTAACCTGAAAAATAAAACAGAATTCAGACTTAGTATGGCATATATCAAAACAGTGCAATGAGATATATGGAAAGTAAATCCAACATAAAGGAGAAACAGATATTAGCTTGCCAAGGAAAGCCATAAAGTGAAACAAAAATATGAATCAGTGAAGATATGTGAATGGATAGATTAGTCTGACAGTGTTAACTAATGCTGGTTTGTAAAACATTTTATGGACATCTTAGGGCATGTTAACCGACTTTCACAGAAAGTGAATAGTTTTAGTTCCTAATTCATTTCAAATGATCATCCCTTATCCCATGAATGGTAGAAATATAAAATATGGTACAAGTGGTGTGGTAGCAGGTTTACATAAATAAATATACTTGAAAATATACTGCATTGATAATCAATCAATAATTCAAATATATTAATATATCATATATACACACAAATATATATATATATATATATATATATATATATATATATATATATATATATATATATACAGTATATATAGATATCACATATAGGCAATGCTGGTAAGCGAAGTCTTGAAGGTACCAATTCACAGTCATACAAACATTGCATATATGGAAGAATATATATATATATATATATATATATATATATATATATATATATATATATATATACTGCACTGTGTACATGACTTCCTACAGATATAAAGAGCAAAGGAACACTATGGCAATGAGGCTCCTAGTGACCTGTACTAGCAAATGGCATCCACGCTCTTACCCCCCTCCCCAATTTACAGTGGGCAACAGTGTTACAATAGAGTTGAATTTTAGTGTTTTTTTTTTCTCCTTGACAGAGAGGCTCCTTGAAGTTTTGAAATTGTATAACATAGAAAGCAGCCCCTTTAGACAATTATTTTTCCCTTGTATTCCTAAGTCATGTTTGTAGTGCATTATGGTCTATAAGTGCACCAGTGACAGCTTCAAGCCTGAAGCTATGCACCGAAGTTTATAAAGAGTGGTAGACCCGAGAGGCAGGAATCAGAGTTGGCCAAGCAGATGCGAGTTGGGAATTAGTCTCTTTGCATAAAATTGCAGTACTTTTATCAAGGTTTTTCAAAATGACATGCTCATTTTTTTATGAAACAGAGAAAACTGAATGTGATTGTTTTTTGTTCACCCTGCTTTCAGTGTTTCTGTTTTATAACATTCTGCAATGCAACTAAAAAAATAAGAATAGACCTTTCTCAGCAATACTGTTTTGCACTTGAAAAAGCAAACTTTTCTATTTACAGAATTCAGTATATAAACGTTATGAAGTGATA
>NC_056730.1:751359193-751394193 GCF_019279795.1 Protopterus annectens | reverse complement strand
ATACAAGGTCAGAGAGATGGCTCCATACCAGTGTGTCAATAGCCAGTTCAGTGAAAAGCAAGTCAAATGAAGGCAAATCATTGAACACACTTATCTACATGAATGTTATTATCTGTAGGAAGTAAGCATTCACATTCTATGCAGGGGGCATTGCCACTGTGTCCCATAATTACTATAACCATCTCTCAGGTTTCTGCATCTCTGGACAAAAGGCAAAAAAAAATACACTTAGCTTATTATGTCCATGTGCATATCATTCATGTGCTGCTATTTGAAACCTTAATCTTCTTGCAGCTGATACAGATACTCTCCGGTAAAGTCCTACAGGAAGGGCTGGCTACTTTCCTAAAGAAATGTATATCCTGGAGATCATTTAATGTGTTTGTGATCAGACGGAGATGTCATTTGACCCTGATCCAGCTTTATGACTGGTCATGGCTGAATTTGATGGGAAAGTGCCACTAGCTGTAGTCTGCCTGGACTTCCCCAAGGCCTTTGACTAAGACCTTCACTAATGACTGCTAGGAAAACTACAGGAGTCAGGAATAGGACTGAGACTGGGCAAACAGGCTGTAGAAATGTTGAAGGGTAGGACATATAATGCCATGGTGATAAGGACAATATGACAACTAAGCAAACTGACTGGTACTAGGAGTTCATCAGAGGTCAGTCCTGACCCAGTAGTCATCACTGTTCATAACTGACAATTGACTTTAACAATGATGTTTCCTGTATGTGGTTTGAGTGTTAGAGTCAAAAGTAGAATAAGTCTCAGATATTGATAACTTTCTGTTTGCTTTATTATTGACTTATCTATAACTTTTATCACCAATGTTTTATTTCTGTTGATTTTTTGACATGTACTGATCAGCACTTAAGCAGTTTTGGGGAGGTTGATGTTATGACATTTTTCCCTAAGCCAGTGACAGACATTGGTGAAATCCTTTTGTAGGTCAGACTGTACTGCGGGTGCAGTTTTACCTGTGTTATGAATGATTAGATCATCAGCTTATAGGGTAATGTTCTGAGAGAGATAGATGTTATGTCATTAATAAAAAAAATTAGGAAAGAATTGAATTGGTCCAAGTGCAAATCCCTAAGCAACTCCTAATTTAAAGGTGTCTTTTTTGATTATTTTAGTACATTGTTCTACATTACAGATTCTGTTAGTTGGTAGCTTTAGAACTGTGATTTGGGCATTCAAACAAAGTCTAAGGATTTCATTATGTCAGCAAGGCATGGTTTATGATTTCAAGGGCTCTGGGTATGTCAATAATATATGGTGATTAAGGTGCTGTGCCCTGAGCAAAAGTCCAAGTTGAAAGACTATCAGCAGTCTATATCTGCTGTGATTATGTATAATTTGTCAGTAGATTTTTTTTTTCTCAAAGACTACTGTGACATGGTATGACGTGGTCATATTTGGAAACTATTAGTAGAGTCCCGTTTGACAAGGATATGAATTTCATAACAATAGATGTAAAGGATTTGTATAGTAGCATACCTCAGGACATAGCCTTAGAATGGGTTAGTCTTATGATGAAGAAACACAATGCACCAGATAGCGAAATTGATCTGGTAACAACACTGGGAGATCTGGTGTTGTCTTATAATTTTTTCATATTCTGTGACGATTTTTTCAAACAAAAAGTAGGTGTAGCTATGGGGTCCCCATGTGGGGGCAGCATAGCTAATTTGGTTATGGCCTACTGGGAGTCAAATTATGTGTTTTCAACTTTAAACCCTTATTATGAAAAAATCCGGTTATATACGCGGTTCCTAGATGATATTTTTATACTTGCACATATTACAGAAAATGAAGCTACTAGTATGTTAAACTATTTAAATCAAAGTACTGATTTTTTGGAATTTACACTTACATTTTCTACTGTAAATATTGCATACTTAGATGTATGGTTGCACAAGGATTTAACACTTAATGGTTTTACTGCCAAAATTCATCGTAAAAAGACATACTCCAATACTTTCTTGCACTTTACCAGTTGTCACCCCTTTTCCCAAAAAAGATCTGTGGTCAAGGGCCAACTGGTACGTGCTGCGAGAATGATTACCCTGGACAATGACTTTTATGATGAGTGTTCAAACCTTAGGAGTATGTTTATTGCAAGGGGATACCCTGAAGGTATGTTGGACCAGCTGATCCAAGAAGTGACTGAAAAAAGATTGTACAATGTGTATACACCATTGTTACCTGGTGTTATCCACAATTGTGTGAATACAACAACAGTAGGAAATATCAGTACTTGCACTAATACACCTGAGATTCCTTGTACTCTTGGTATCAATAATGGTGATTTGCACGAGCAATTGGATATATCTGTGGATATGAATACATCCTTAGCTTGTGAGACAATTTCAGAAGTATTAGATGAGCACTCTTTAATACCTGCATTCATTACTACTTTTAACTTAAATAGTGGTTTATGTAAGGATATTATTTTCAAGAACTGGGAAATGTTTAAACTCTACCCGGATATTTACAAGAAAGTGGGGTATCAACCTCAAGTAGTTTACAGGAGGGGCAGAAATATGAAAAATATTTTGGAAGTAAAACCGAATGGATTGGTGTTTAATGCAGGTATGCATAAATGCCAGAATTGTAACTATTGCAGATATATTGAGGAAGGTACACATTTTAGTATTGGTAATTGTACATATAAAATAGGTTTTAAACTGAATTGTAACACATCATTTGTAATATATTTGGCTAGATGCAAACTATGTCCAGCCTTCTACATTGGAAAAACTGTGAGAAGGCTGAGAGATCGCATATACGAACACACATATGCTATTAAAAAATTGAAAATGGAGAATGCCTTAGCCAAACATATTAGTGTCTATCCTAATCACAGTTTTAAATTTATGGCAATTGATCATATACCTATGGATCAAAGAGGTGGACCTAGGCCTTTAAAATTAGAGGAAGCAGAGTTAATTTGGCAGGTGAGATTGTATGCTTACCGGCATCCTGGGTTAAATGATACCTGTTCAATTGCTAGTATTTTAAAACTAAAGAATCTTATAAGATGATAGTTATAATTACATATGTATTTATTTTTAATTTTTTTGTACTAATATTAATACTTGTCAATTAGTAAATATTTATATATGTACACAGTTTAGGATTTTAAGATACTGAGTGCTTTACACATATAAGTATATAGTATTGTCTTTTAATTCCTGTTTGATGTTGATTGATGCAGGCTGTTCACCATTAATTGAATAATTGATGTACTATATTAATGTGGCTGTCTTTTGTTGTGTCATTTCCTTTGAAGAAGGCAAGCACTGGGCTTGTCGAAAAGCGCTTTGGATACTTGTGTTAGTAAAGTTTGGATTTTACTTCTGGTGGTCGCTGTTTTACGTCTTTTTTGCATTACTACTGTGACATGACATGGGACCGGTAAGGTTACTATAGGTCAAAGATGACTTTGTTTTCTTTAGTTTCAGAAATTGTACAAGTGGTCAGTATCGTAGGGATATGTTTAGGTAATATTCTCAACTGCACCTAATTTGCATGCATGCTCCTAACTTTGCCTCAAAAAATTGCTATGAACTTCTGAAAATTAGATATTTTAAGAAGTTCTGCATTAACAGCACCAGTACTTATAAGTGTTCCAAATCTGTGGCCATTCTAATTTGTGGAGGGAAGCAGAAGGTGGAATTTGGGCAAGACACATACTGGGAGACAAACAGAAGGATGTGAGGGAAGTAAAGTTACAAGTGAAAAAGGCACTATTTCTGTAGATACAAGGCTGACAGCAATAAGGGATTTGAAGTTTATGATGACTATTATAGGGGGTTGATTACATACTGTGTTCAGGAGAGAATGGATGGATATTGTTGCTGTTGGATATTGTTATGAATAGCTCAGTCAAGGAATCGTGTCCATATGAGAGGTTTGGACTGTTTGGCATTGTACTAATAGGGTAAGAATATCTGAGATACAAAGTTGGTGATTTGAAGCTGTTGAGGTTTGGGCATATCTAAGTTAAGTCTTCAGTGATTAAAACTTTCTTGTTGTTACAAGGGTTTAGAATTGTTTAAAAGTCTCTTTGAATACACATGCTATCTGGAAGGGGGTACTACACTCCAGCTATATACAGTTTATTGCGACTTTTGTTGTGATAGAGGCGAAGAACCAGATATGGATGCACTCTAGGCAGGACTGGTTTTGGTTTATCAGACAGGGTGAAAGTTTTGTGTCTTTTTCACAAGCAACATTCTTCCTCCTCCAATTTTAGGACTTGGTCAGTTGTTTCAAGAAGAGGCATACATTTTTTAAACCAGGTGTATGTTGCTGCTAACACAGCAAGGCTGAGCTCTCTTGTCTAGATTTCAAGTATGTCAACTTTGTTTCTAATGTTCTAAGATTCTAAGGCAAAAATTCAAATTCTCATCAGATTTGTTTGGATAGATGAGTTGAGAGAGTTTATTACAATGAAACAGAACACAAAAGTTGAAGTAGGGTTGGGCTGTGTAAGCATACAATCAGAATCTAATTAAATATAATATAGAACAATGAACAAAATGGCATTTTAAAATCTTCAAAGAGTACAATATATGCCATGTTGTTGTTGTTTGTCTTTCGGCTTTTTCCTGGTAAGGGGTCACCACAGCGGAACTCCAGTCTGCTAATGATTGGCAGTAGATTTTTACGAAAAGCCGAGGTGTCAGCTCAACGCCCAACCTTCAACAAAGGCATGCCCATTTATGCACGCAAGTCTTTCGAACGCTATATGCCATGTGCCAACCTTAAAATGTAATTTTTAGAAATACATCTCACCAAGTGTATGAATAAACTTAGAAAAAAGATCATTTAAAGGAACAAGGAAACACTTCTCATGTAACTTTAAAATATACCTCAAATGGTGAAAGATGGAAGTCTGGATTTTTTGTTTACCATTTCTGTAAGAAAAGCCTTCAACCTATGTTATGATACATTAACCAAGAGTGAAGTTCACTCACAAAGATACCGCACGCTGTTGTCGACTACAGCTTTTCATTGTCTTTTTTTTTTCTTTTCTTCTTCAGGACTATCAACTACTGGGTCTAGAAAACAATGAGAGATTTTTTTCACTCATTTATAAGTAAACTCCTGGAACACATTTTTTTTTTTCATTACGCAGGACAAGCCCCTCCCACCCATGCCAACTCAATGACTGCACAACATTGGAGAAATGAGAAAATTCCCAAAACAGCACACTGTAATCTTGAGCAATACTTGTTTTCCATCTAATAAGGCTAAGCAAGGGATTCAAGAGCCAGTGCTGTTTGAGGAGACACAGAACCACCTGATGCAGTCCAATGTAAACACTTATTTCATTTTCAAGCAAGATGCGAGAATAATGATGGCAGTTTCACTTTAACTATAAAATGTGCTGCAACTCAAGGAGCAACAAAACAGAGAACAGAGTTTTCCATATTATGTATAGCTCCAGCAGCCTTCCAGCCTGTTACCACAAGTACTATGCCAACCTCCATAGCTTATGTTTAATTTTAAAAATAAAAATCATCCAGAAAAGTCAGGAAGGCAGTGCTACTGATGCTTAGCATGCCAAACTATCTATTACAATTTATAGTATAATTCCTTTCTTATTTCCTTTTCACCCATTTATAGTTAGTTATCTCCACAAGAAATTATGAATGAGCTTTTTCTGCGCAATAAAATGATTATAGCTTCTGAACCATACATGTTTCATGTAGCGTTCAAAAGGCCAAAATCTGATGCAGCCAGATGTACTTCAGAAACATCTTCTGCCTGCCATTCCTTTCAAAAGTGGGAACATTGCAGAGTAGTTTAACCGGGAGTTGGATTAACAGTTTCCTGTGTAAGCTGATGTCTGAAATGCTTTAATGTACTTTTTTCCGAAGGAGATATAATACCATACATAGAACTTACCCTACTGCCTAGCATTGTACAGCATGCCAGAGTTTTACCCTACCACCTAGCATTGTACAGCATGTCAGTGTTTTATCCTACCACCTAGCATTGTACAATATGTCAGTGTTTTACCCTACTGCCTAGCATTGTACAGCATGCCAGTGTTTTACCCTATCACCTAGCATTGTACAGCATGCCAGTGTTTTACCCAACTGCCTAGCATTGTACAACATGCCAGTGTTTTACCATACCACCTAGCGTTGTACAGCATGCCAGTACTAACAGGGTAAGAATATCTGAGATACAAAGTTGGTGATTTGAAGCTGTTGAGGTTTGGGCATATTTACTCTACCACCTAGCATTGTACAGCATGCCAATGTTTTACCCTACTGCCTAGCATTGTACAGCATGCCAGTGTTTTACCATACCACCTAGCATTGTACAGCATGCCAGTGTTTTACCCAACTGCCTAGTATTGTACAACATGCCAGTGTTTTACCATACCACCTAGCATTGTACAGCATGCCAGTGTTTTACCCAACTGCCTAGTATTGTACAACATGCCAGTGTTTTACCCTGCTGCCTAACACTGTACAGCATGCCAGTGTTCGTGCAAATTGCAAAAGTAGTACAAAGGTTCCTACAGTACACTTTTTCAGACTTGGCAATGAATTCATGACTAAGTGGACAGTTATATATTAATTGAATATTAATCAATTCACATATTGATTAGCTGACTGACAGACTGCTCCAGAGACCCCACATTGGACCACGGATCATTTACAGGAGAGATTCAGGGGGAGAACATCAGTGAAACTCAGGAAAAAAAGAAGGAATAAATAGTACAGAATGAGACTGACAGCATTCAGCAGAGTAATGTAAACCATAAGACAGTATGCCAGTGAATGGCACAGCATCCAGTAAGCAGTATAAGAGAACAGAATGCAGCATAACACACCACCCCAAGGAATCAAAATAAATAGTGGGCCATGCAATATACACATATATATACATACACACACATATATATATATATATATATATATAGATAGATATATATGTGTATATATACATACATAGAAACACAAACAAACACATGTGGGTATATGCATGACATGTGATATGAGTTCAGACACAGTCAATCAACTAATAGTCCTTCTGATACCACAGAGGTCTGAGCAGTGATTCTGTATTGTTAGAAAAAAAGGCTGTTTGCTCATAGGACAGCAAAAGAGAACTTTCTGCACAAGACTACTGCATTAAATAAATTATTATTTTCTCTGATTTTAGCAACTTCATAGCTGGCTGGCTGGCTGAAGATCCCCCCCACAGAGGTTGGCGAAAATTGCCTTCATAAAAAATGTATTTTTCTGTAGCATTGTAGTAGTATGGAAAGTCTGCATTTCCTAAAATACACTTTCAGAGTAATGTATGATTTACAAGTTTAGCAGCACTGACAGGCTTAGTAATCAGTACTAAACTGATTACTCATACACACCCCAAGACAAACACACACACACATACATGCACACCCATAAGCACGCACATATGCACACGTACACATGTGTGTGTGTGTGTGTGTGTGTGTGTGTGTGTGTGTGTGTGTGTGTGTGTGTGTGTGTGTGTGTGTGTGTGTGTGTGTGTGTGTGTGTGTGTGTGTGTGTGTGTGTGTGTGTGTGTGTGTGTGTGTGTGTGTGTGTGTGTGTGTGCATGCGCTCATATTCTAAATAACTTATTACAGAGACAGTTGCTTTATCTGTAAAAATATCCCTACACTGTGCACTTCTGATTTTGTTGACTTGGTTATGTGATAAATAGTTTTTCCAAAGCAGCATAAGCTGCCCTGTTTTCTTCTCATTAACACATTTAACCCTAAGCTTCTAGCATACATTAAAAAGAGGGAGCATGTTCAAGCATGCACATATGTGTTGCATGTGTGTGTGGTTGCATATTTCTATAGGTTTCTGTATGGATAAATGTAATCTATGTGCTTATGTTTATATTGGTCTAAAATGTTAACCTAGCAAAACAGAAGTCTCGGCTTTCATTTTTTTAATGTTTTCTGTGTTTTCTAATAGTAAAAACATGTAACTTATCCATCCATCAGCACTAAAAAAGAGTCAAGTATTTTTTTAAATATCTGGTTAAACCTCCCAAGCCTGATTATTAAGTCACCTAAGCTTGACACAAGGTATTGAGTATCTGGATCTGCATTATTCATAAATTATTCATAAATGTCTCTATTTTTAATCTCATAAAATGTCACAGAATACCTTCTAGAGCAGTTATTGCATGCACTCTTCTTACGCCTCCCAAAAAAATTATAAACTGAGGTTGTTGAAATTAGCAGAATTTGAGTTCAGATGTAGTGCCCAAATAGAGCACTTAATGTGTTAAATGTGAATTCTATTATCAAGTATGACACGTAGATGGTACTGAAAAGAACTAGCTATAAAACAGTTGTGGCTGAAGCCATACCCAATTACCACATATGACTGTGAACCATCATTCTAAAACAATGCCATCATGTTGTGTTGCAGACCCACATTGGCAATGAAGTCACACTGCCCAACATGTTTTCCTACAATCCGTGGCTATAGCCTGACATCATTTCACCAAGCTGAGTATCATGCTATCTTAGAGTGTTCGCATTAGATGCTAGTAATTAGGTGCTATCCTGTGAGAAACAGCCACCTGAAAACAAAACACACACAAACACAGACAAAAGGCAACACTAAATGGCATACTGTTTTTTATAATGCAATAAAAAGCTCCAAAATTAAAACTGTAGTACCAGTCATTCAAACCATGAGTGGGTACATTCAACCTTTAGGTAGAGAAGCCAGGTTATTGCTATTATATTAACAGAGAATGCAGGAACTGTTCTCTGGCTGAACCAGGAACTGAATGTGGATCACTGCATGAAGACTGAAAATGACAATGCTTGGCTAGAGAATTCTACAGTGATGGAGAAGGAGGGGGGCACAATTAAATCTAGGCATACGGTGTCCCATTTATAACCTACTAGCTCACATTACCACCATAGTCAGTGTCTGCAAAATGCTGACAGTTACAGTTCTTAATCTAAACTTGACTTGCCATGTTCTACATGCGAATCCCCTACAAGTCCATATTAATCGGTTCATCTCATTACTTGTGTTTCTGATACTTCTGCTGCAAAGTTAAGACTTCCAAAATTATGAGAACAGAAATGCCACAGAACTTTTGCAGTATAAGACACTGTAATGTTGAAATATGAATTGGTGTAAACAGTCATGACAGAAAACACCTTGGACACAACTTTTTTTCTGGACAAACTTTATAAAATGCATTTCTCATATACTATAAAATGATCATAACAAACTTTTGCCATGCAACCCCTGCTGTGGTTGCATAATAATCTCTTCTGGACAAATTTTAAATCTGGACAATTTAAAGCCTAATAGTTTAATGCTGTATCATAAAACCAAATTAATACTCAAGGTGATGCAATGACTGCCCAGATTATAGCTTTAAAAATATATAGTGAAGAGAAAACTTTGCGGTAGAAATCATGGTCTGTCCTGCACCTTTAATACCACAATGAAGAATAACATTAGGTCCACACAGCTCTAAAGAGGTGGGGAGAAAAGAGCAAATAGACAATTTGCCAGGGTGTGAAAAGCCATTCTACTGATTAGCAAGCAATGTCAGCTGGGGAGGAAATATATAAATATAGCTTTCAGGATCCATGGTCATTATCTAGAGTTCTGTCTCACCCTGAAGGATGATGTCTTAGAAAGACCAAATGTTTTGAGTAACAGCTAAATCTACTAACCACATACCAAAGCACAGCTGCAAGATCCCCCACATGGAAAAATAGGCACAAGAATTAACTGGTGTGACACTGGAGGGCATTGTTATAATAACAATAAGAAGGCAAGTGGTGATGTAAAACAGACCTTAAAAAAATGTCAGTAACAGGGAAGTCCTGACTTGGCTATTCAAATTATTTGGAGTTTGTGTGTGTCTTTCGGCTTTTCCCGGTTAGGGGTCACCACAGCGGAACTCCGGTCTGCTAATGATTGGCAGTGGATTTTTACGTGCTGGCTTGCCGGGCCTAATGCACAACCTTCAACGAAGGAAGCCCATTCATGCATGTCGCCACACAGAAGACGCTCTAACTGAGAATCGAACGGGCAACGTCTAACTGTAAGACGACAACACTACCGCAGCACCACCACTGCAGTTCTATTCAAATTATTCAAATTATTTGGAGTAGTGGTTATAAATCTATTGTCTCATGGATGCACTTAACCCATCAAGTAAACACCAAACACACCCTGGATTATTTACCGACCAATAGAATGTTCTCGATCTGAAATGAGAAACTAAAGTCAGAAGTCATTTTACACTAGCACTGAGCAAAGCATATGAATTCTACCATGTTTCCAACCCAGATGGTCTCTGACATTAGCAAAACATGTTTTGTATCAGAAATTAACAGATTAAGTGAATCCATGTTTTAATTATTATTCTCGTGGTTTTACTATACACAATAGGAAATTACTCATACAGGCTGTTGATTATCTAATTTCCCTTTCATAAAGTTTACCTGCATTCATGCTTTAAGCAAAAGAATTGCAACTTTTAAAACACAAATGCTAAATTTATTACACTTACGCTCATCGCATTCTTATGCTCATCCCATTCTTCATAATGTTTCTGCATATATATGGATCTAGGACATATACTCGAATAATCAAATCACCGAACGTGAATCTCGTGTGCACAGAACACCGAAATTGGAATCAACCGAAAACACAGATAAGCGAATATGAGATTACCAAAATGAACAGAACGGCAAATAGGTGCAGCAGAGGTTACTGACTGGATTAAGGTAAGTGTGCGATAGGGACTTTAGGGTTAGGGAGCGGGTAAGGTGTGTGTGCGATAGAGACTTTAGGGTTAGGGAGTGGGTAAGGTGTGTGTGCGATAGGGACTTTAGGGTTAGGGAGCGGGTAAGGTGTGTGTGCGATAGAGACTTTAGGGTTACAGAGCGGGTAAGGTGTATGTGTGATAGGGACTTTAGGGTTAGGGAGTGGGTAAGGTGTGTGTGAGGTAGTCACGGACTTTAGGGTTAGGGTTGGGTTAAGGTAAATGTATAGGTTGTAGTGTATGTATGATTTAGTGGAGGGTTAGTTGTATGGTTATGTTAAGTGTATGTGTTTGGTGTATTTATTTTTGGAGTGTTTGTGTTGTGTGTGTGTTATCTGTACATATTTGCCGTTCTGTTGTTTTCGATGTTCTAATATTCAGTTGCCTGTGTTTTTGA
The DNA here is from genome assembly GCF_019279795.1 of Protopterus annectens. Taxonomy (NCBI): domain Eukaryota; kingdom Metazoa; phylum Chordata; order Ceratodontiformes; family Protopteridae; genus Protopterus; species Protopterus annectens. Next base: position 751,382,974 of record NC_056730.1, on the reverse strand, counting down.
GTGTTTCCGTTTTTGTTGTCCTGTGTGCGTGATTTTGACTTTCGGTGATTTGATTAGTCGAGTATATGTCCTAGACCCATATATATATATATATATATATATATATATATATATATATATATATATATATGTGTGTGTGTGTGTGTGTGTGTGTGTGTGTGTGTGTGGATGAGTGCAGCAGCTCTTGTGCCAGATTATTAAATACATTCATAAATAAAAGAAAAGGGGTACACTGTACCAAGTAAATAGAAAACAGCGTCATTGGGAGATACTGGCTACATAAACAGATCTTCCACACAGCACTAGAAATACTAAGAACTTAGAATCACATTTTCAGAGAGAATCTGAATCCATGGACTTTGATGACTCTGCAAAGTGAAAGAACACCAAGACAAGCTCCTGAGCATAAAAGGGAAAAGACTCATCTTGTTATTAAATGTCTATAATAGTTCACATAATCCCCAAAAAAATATTCAGCTCAAAATTAAACAAAATTTCAGTCACAATACTGGTTAATTAGCAGCACTTGATTTAAGCACTTATTTCCCATTATCCTTCACAGCGGTGTTTATATTTCTTTTGTTTATTTATTTGACATTTGTTTACCGGGATTGTCCAACTGGACAGCTGGTGTCCGTTTTTTGCGGAGGCCCTGGGAGGAAAGCTCCACAAGTACAGTCGTTGCAGTATTTAGAGATAATTGTAACAAGTTACAGAAGAATTGTTAACATCGTATTACAAAGGTGTAACAATGACTAGTAGCTTAGATTGAGCTTAGAATAAAACAACAATAGAAGAATGTGAGTATACTATTTACATATTTACATATTTACAAGCAGCATTTATAAAGAAGACAGATCAAAATCATCTTGGTAAAAAAATATCCTGGAAAAAAGTAATGTTTCCAACTAGTGGATCTCTCTTGGCCTCTACTGAAAAGGGGCCTTTCTGCCCAACTGGACTTCCCCAGTAAACAAATGTAAAATAAATAAAATTAAATAAAATAAAATAAGTAAACAAATAAAACTTTGCAAAAACATTATGTGAACTAATTGGATGTGTACCTTAGCATTAAACAGTTAGGAATAGCACTTGAAAAGATGTCATAACTTTACAAAGAATACTTTCCACTATGAGATGTTCCAAGTTTCCAAAAAAATCAAAAGTAATGTGAGTAACGTAACACTTTAAAAACATTAACCAACAAAACTGAAAATCAAGCTTTTCTTTATTGTTGTACCAATGCTCCCCAAATCCATGACCCTTAAGAAAAGTTAATTAAATTGTACTAGACGATTTACTAATTCCCATGGATTAAAAGAAGATTTATATCGTTGGTATAATTTCTATTACTTACTTAAAGAAGCAGAAGAAAAAGAAGAACATATACTGTGTCCTGTCCAGCAGCAAAGAAACAGAAAACTGCCCAGCAGGGGATACTGCAAAGAAGGGGTATACCAATTATATTCATAAAGGCCTTGAACAGTGGTGATCTAGCTAAAACTGTTTACATCAGCCTGACCAAGGCCTTTGACTTTGTCAACCTTAACCTTTCATTTAACAAGCAATTTATCCTGGGCCTGTCTGTGGAAAAGATATCTGAAAATGTCAAAGCTTGTGTGCCAGATATCTACTAGTGGTCTGATGTTTTATTTCAAGTGGCTTCCTTGTTAGAGTTGTCATCCACCTGCCCTAAGACAACCAATCTGCCAATATCCTTCTGAAAAAAGAGAAGTAATCTATAATAACACTGTGATATGTGAAATACATAAACTCATATTTGTTTAGTACTGGTTCTTTAAAACAAAACACTTATTTGATCCTAAAGTGAGTTTTTTAAATACCTACATCCAAAGTACCAAGTACACATATTTATAGAAAATGGTTTAAAATCTAAACAGCTTTGAATTTTGCAACACATCCCTCTTTTGTTAAGAAAGTGGAAGTATCCACTCCTTATGTAGGTGTGTGTGTGTGTGTGTGTGTGTGTGTGTGTGTGTGTGTGTGTGTGTGTGTGTGTGTGTGTGTGTGTGTGTGTGTGTGTGTGTGTGTCTCAATATATATAGGTGTGTGTGTGTGTGTGTGTGTGTGTGTGTGTGTGTGTGTGTGTGTGTGTGTGTGTGTGTGTGTGTGTTTGTAATCATATCTCTCAACCTCTTAGAGCAACAAATCTGGACAACGCCTGACAAAATGGTGGGACAAAGGCACAAAAATAGGGACAGATTTTAAATATTGCTATTATAAACTTAGAAAGTTGCTAGAGTAACAGTGTTTGTGTTAACATACATTTTCTGAATGATCTGAAGTCTGAAACTCAAATATAAGTCATTACTTAGTGACTTCAGTCTTCAGATCACCCCAGTAATTTGTCATTAAACCACAAATATTATGAGAAATAGACTAAAGAAATATGATGCAAAAATCAGTACATTATGTGAAAATCTGGACAGTTGAGAGCTATTGTGTATAGATAGGCAGACAGACAGATAGACAGATAGATAGATAGATAGATAGATAGATAGATAGATAGATAGATAGATAGATAGATAGATAGTGCCTTTGTGCATGAAAGAGAGTGAGTGACTGTGACATTAATCAACTGGTCGTATTCTCTGACCAACATAAGTAACAAATATGGCTGCTAGAGGAAATGGGTAGAAGGGCTCTTCAGCCCATAGCCAGCTTTAAGCACCAGTGAACCCTGCGGTCGCTGGGGGCCCCCTGTTCCTGGGGGAGCCCCCAACCACAGTAAGTTATCTTACCTTGATATTTTGTAACATGTCTGTCAAACCAACAAAAGCTAGTACATCAATCTTGTATACTTAATAAACCAGGTGGGTAGTAATGCTTTTTTATATGTCCTTTTAAATTCAAAAATATCTTTGCTCATAGTAACAGTGTTTTATCAAGGAAGAGCCTTCACAATTCCATTAAATATTTTACCACTAACATAGTGCCCATGGCTTAGTTAAGCCATGCTGGTGGATATTCTTTACACTAAAACTAACAACATAGCCAGCTTTAGGTACCTGCAATACCTGTGGCTGCAAGTGGGCCCCCTTAATCATCCTTCATTGTGTGGGAGCCTCACAAAAACTGCTGCTGGTTGGAGAAAATGAGGAGAAAAATGTATTAATTTCATGATTATTCTGTTTAACATGAACATGGCTGTGATATGATCCTGTTAGGATAAAGCTGATAATGAACATGAGCAAGGTAAGTACTAGAGAGACCAGCAGGCCCGTGTGACCAGTGTCCGTGCATACCTTGGATTTTACGAAGAGCTAATACTTCTAATCTTCAGGGATGGTTTTCTCTTTTAGGGAGTTTTATAAATACTTGCAGAATATCAGATACTGTAACTCTTAACTTATTCACTGAATAATTCAGCGCAATACCAATAATAGCAGAACAAAGGCTCAAAATCAAGAACACATTTTAAATATTACTCTAGTTCAAAGAAAAAAGGTAATAGAATAACACCTTTTGTATCAACGTGTTTTTTTTTTTTACATTAAGTGTAAAACTCTAATGTCTGGATTTATTGACTGTAATCCTGAATGATTTACAAGCAAATCAAACTTGTTACAAAGGACAGACCAAAATTATGTGCAAAATCAGGGAAGGTCTGTGAAATCAGGGGCAGTGACAGGTTTGAATTAATTCTCGCTGAGGTAAATAAAACTGAACCATCCCTGCTGCTGTTTGACAACTGCTTAACAGCAGTCACTGATTTGGTGTGTTGGTACCAGTGTTGCACAATGGATTGCTGAAATAAGTACAAAACTAGTATTGCCATGGCTTATGCTTGAGTGTGTGTGTGTGTGTGTGTGTGTGTGTGTGTGTGTGTGTGTGTGTGTGTGTGTGTGTGTGTTTGTAAAAATGTTAGTGAATTCTATCTGTGCACACATGCAATAATGCCAGGACACACACATTATTTTTTCTGAGTGTCAGTAAAAACTGTAGCTAACAAGAAATTATATTTCAAAAGTAAGTTATAAAATGTAACCCCGAACATTCAGACACTTAGATCTTCTAAAACTCTGGGGGATCCCTACTCCCTACACTGTATAAATGGATACAGAGGGCACTCTTAATCATCCTTGACTATGTAGGGGCCCCACAAACACTGTTGTTTGAGGAAAATTAGGTGAAATAAATATATATATTTTTTCTAATTATGCTCTTTAACCTGAGCAGGGCTGTGATATGACCCTGTTAGGATAAAGCTGATAATGGCCAGTGCTCTTTACTGCACCCATTCTAAAACCAGCCCTGTTCAGATGTGTGTGTACAGAAAGCTGCTGTAGATTGCAGGATTGTGGCATTATTCCTCACAGTCAGATCTCAGAGGTGTGCACATAAGGTCATTATAACTTGTGTTTGGGCTGAGGACAGTGTGGTCATTGTTTCTTTTACTTTTCTCACATACCTCAGAGGTGTACAAAGAAGATTACTACCGCTTGTGTAAGCACAACAAAGTAGAATACTTTACTATAATCATTATATTTTCACTTTCCTCACAAGCACACTTAGGACACATATACAGGTGGCTGCCTTTGACAGTTTGGGTTGAGGAATGAGGAGACATACTATGTATATGTATATGTACTGTATATCAGCAGTCAGTTGAAATACATGATTGTGGCAATTTGAACCTCTGCCTTCATCCCAGTCTAACACCAGAGAGATGCATAAGCATTCTTTTGGGGGGGGGGGGGGATTGGGAGGCAGGCAGTTCCCAGACAAAAAAAGGTTGGTATATTGTGAGCTACTGTTTTGTCATCTTTGAACATTAAGCCTTGGGTACAACTCATGCCTTCCTTGAAAAAAAATAAAACTGAAATTCTTTTCTTATTTCCTAAATGGTTATTACAGTACTGTCTCTGGTCAGGAAATGTACGTTGAAAGGATGAAATGAAAACTAAAGCTGAACAGCAACATAGTTTCTTTACTTAATCATAATTTCTGTTCAAGCCATTACTGGATATCATTGCTGCAACTAAATGCCAGTAACAGTAACTGTCCCTTTTTGTGAGATAGGCCAACACAGTGTAGTACACAAGTCTTGTAATGTAAGAATATTGTAGCTAAAAGCAGTCTGTGCATACTACTCCTAAAAGTTTTCAGCAAGAACTAAAAGGTTGCTTAGGAAGGGTGGCAGTGACAGGGTAATACATAGACTGGAAGTGCCTAGGGGGCCCCCATCTTGACATCTGCTGGGGGCCCCCAAAATGCTAGCACCAGCCCTGCTTCAGCTTCTCACCAAATAAACAGTGATTATCAAGATTCAGACTTGCCTTAACGTGGCTCCCCTTCCCCACAAACGTTGTGACCTGGGAAGATGTTTACAACAGTAGTTGGAGGCACAACCAGTCCAGTATAATAAGGTCAAGGGATGCAATGGCGGTCAAAGCTTTCAAAGATATTTCATTACTGCAGAAGGAAGGAAAGATGCACGCCAAGACTGGTAATTCAGTCTGCATAACCTGCCCAAGCATTAACGACTTTTGTTTGTGTATGTGCTGGGGACTTGAAGTAAATACTGACTAAAACTGATTATCCAATACTTCACGCCATGGGTTTATCTTACTTTTAATGTTTAATAATGATAGTTTTAGAATGAATCCCCGTGTTCAAAGTTGTAAATTCACATCAGATGGATTAAATAGCCACTTCTAACTTTGTTTCACTGCAGTTATTTATGAACAAAATTATGGAAAGTCTCAAAAAAGAAAGCCCGGTTAAGCGTCTGGGTCTAGTGAACTGGCAGGTGCGTCACTTATTTACTTTTTCTTCAGTAACTTAAGGTACACATAGGCTTTCCGCTTTAAAAGAAAATTAAATGTATGTGACATTACAATTCTGTTTGTGTGCCTTCTGATTTCACAGAAAAACGTGCGTGTGTGTGTGTGTGACAGTGTCAGTGTTTCAGGCGGAGTTTTTCTTCCCAGGCCTCCACTGGAATTCGGTTACGTCCATTTCTAACACAGATCAGCGTATATAAGAACATAAATAAGTAAATATATGTAGTATAATAAAAAGACGTTACTAGATAAATTCAAGCTACAGACAGGAAATGCGTTAAAAGTTAAAGACAAGTGCTGCAAGGGCATACTCTATGTCCAAATGCAAGGAAATATAAGTTAGGCCTTATGCATCTTACCCTGGAGCAATACACATACATAGATATATTTATAAAGGAAACATTGCCTTTCTTCCTGCCACCACTACTTCAAGTACGTCACTCTTTAATGAATACACACACACACACACACACACCAGTTTTAAAAGTCCTCAACACACCTGAACGCACATACACATCGGTTTTATACCTCTCAGTTGTACAGATTTCGCAGAATGTCCTGATTTTTGGCAACATATTTTAGTCCATTTTCATACAAATTGGGTTTTCTGGCAAATTAGCGGTAATCATTAAAGACTGAATGGCATTTGAGTTTCAGACTTCATGTCTTTCCGAAAAAAAAAACACGCTAATACAAAACTTGTTATTCTATCAAATTTCTAAGTTTGTAAAAGCAATATTTAAAAAATTGTCCCTGTTTTTGGACCTTTGTCTCACTTTCTTTTACGGCTTTGTCCGGATTTCTTGCTCTAAGAGGTTGAGAGGTATGCCTCAACCCACTCGAATACACACACACACATCAGCTTTAAAAATCATCAACCCACCTGCACACAGAGATAACAAACAGGCAGGCTTTTTACCGAACCAAGAACCGAGCCCACCAATCAAGTGCTGTAAAACGTAAAACTAACCAATGCACCATGGTGCCGCTCTTACTTATGCTGTTGTGCCTTCTTGCAATTTGTATCTATCTGGTACAGTTGAGGTGGGAAGCATAGATGTGGCCGAAATAAGTATGGCATTATCAGACTTAAGTATAGTAATAGCGGTATCCAAAAGAAAATACAAATTCACGTGTGACTTGATATTGTCAGCCCCAAGTAAATGCTACGTAAAAATGGATTGTGCATGCTCTGCAAAGTGAATGAGATCAGTCAGTTTTGTACAGTTGGTCTAACTTTTATTTCTTACTTATTTGCGGGTGTGTAGATGGATGCCAGTATGATGAAAAATGCAGTTTCCTACAATACAATGTGTTGTTAGAACAATATTGTAACTTGACAATGCTTATGTAGGCCAGATTTCCTCTTTTTTTTGTTATTAATGAAGTACTGATGCTTTTAAAAATATGCATTGAAAGAACTTCCCTAAGGTATTGTGCAGTTGTCTCTGCTAAAGGTGTGCTCTGTGATATGTACAACAAAATAATGTCTCATTAATAGTGGGATCAAATAATACACGTGATACATATAAATATCATTACACTTTTTTAACGAAAGAGGGAGAGCTGTTCTCGTAACTGTAAAAGGGAAAATATAGAACTAAACCCATAGAGAATTACAGGACCACTCGGCAGTAGAAATACACAGCGTCGGTGCTTTCAGTTTAAACGCCTGTGAAGCATACAAAAATACAGTTATTCATATTAATTTATTAATAATAAGTAGATGGCCCTTTAATGTAGTGGAGCAAAAACAGTGCAAAATAAATACTGGCAGGGTCCTCAGTTAATGAGTGTTGCGTCTGAATGTCTCACACCCATACCTGTCAACCTCTAATGGTAAGAAATCTGAACAAAGCCAACAAAGATGGAGAGGTAAAGGTTATAAATCACAGATAACATTTAAACATTAATCTTATAAAGATAGAAAGTTGATGACAGAATAATAAAGTTTGCATCACCATGCATTTTCTAAAGGATATGAAGTCTGAAACTTAAATGCCTGTCATAATTCCATGATTTGCCAGAAAACCACAAATTTATGAGAAACAGACCAAAACTATGAGGCAAAAATCTGGACAGTCTTCAAAAATCAGGAGAGTTGGAAGGTATACCACCAAAACATAAATACAAACACTCACATTTATAGAACGATTACCTTAGTGCAGGTAAATGTGTCACTCAATGTACCCTTAAACAAATATAACGCTGAGTTAGTAATGTCGTCTTCTTGTTAATTGCAAGTAGCCAGACTTTCAGCATTAGGGTTACTCAATGCCCATACCTTGCTGTGCCTCGGGCTAGAAAGATTTTCTGTTGTTGTTAACACATTATGGCATTTTAGGATTGCACTAGCCAATTTTATAGATAAACAAGTATAGATAAACGACAAGGAAAGTATTAAAGTGGCATATATATTGCTAACGCAGCTATTGTGTGAACAGGTATATCCGCATACTAGCAGACACAGGCATGCACACAAACGAACTCTTTATAGTCGTCCTTAACACTAAAGAGGGTGAGGCTCATTTCTTTGAAGTAACACAAAGAAGAACCGAACCGAGTTTATTTGGCAAATGTGTTATATTGTAATGAACGTGATTTCGTCTTCTTCTTTGCAAAAATCACTTCAAAATCTTAGTAAGCTGTCTGTGGTTGCTCTGAACATTCCTTAGTAAATTATCAAGAGATGTGTGCCTGGTGTTTAGGGACGGAGATAATCATACCAGAACATATGCACTAACACTGATGTCCATCCATAAGCAAGCACCCTTCTTACATTCATTCCTACACGCTTATCGTGGTCATAAAATACCCATTATTTGTAGTTCTCACCTGTGTCAATGACTACGTTTAGCAGGATTTTAAATAGGTATCTTGTTATTTATCCGGTTTATTCCACGTAAGATTCTCAATACCCACCATTTAAATGCGTGCTTCCAAAGGTGCAGCTGTAGGTATGCAAAATACAAATTCATGTTGTGTGGCAAAGTCATGTACGTCAAAGTCATGTATGCCTTTTCAGCTATTAAAATGCATCCCATCTTTTGTCTTCAGTATATCTACTTTCCCTTGACAGTTAACAAAGAAGTTGTAATTTGCCTACAGAGTCTTAGAGTAAATGAGTATCTTGTAATGTGCGACACAAATAATTTAGACACGAGGAGAAAAAAATAGAATTAATTATTTTAACCCTCAGTTGGCATAACTGTTACTACACATAATTCTGAAGAAACTTTATAGGAAAATCTAATTACTAAGTGTCTCACTTGTCAGAAATGAAAAGGCAGAGATGGAGAATATTATGCTAACACATTAAGAGCAAACGTTTATATAAATATATATTATCATTGGATAATATAATGAAAAGAAAAAAAATGTTTAGTAGTCTAAAATAATTTAATTCGCGTTCACTTTATAAAAAATAACCACATAATTTTAGTCTGAAGCTACTGAACTCAAGGTTATCAAACTACATGTAAATGCCATAGAAGTAAGTGTTGATAGATTTATGTATGGGTTCTGTGTCGCCTCAAGAGTAAAGTAACACTTACATTACAAATAAAGGATGATTGTGTGATTTGTAAAGCAATTACCCGTCGCTAAAGACGTGAAGCTAAACTCCACGTAGAAATTAGTTGTAAAAGTCCTTTTGCCCCTTTGTCTACAATTAGTCGCACTTCATATTGAGGCTGAAGCTTACTACGTCTAGAATGATAGAATGACTTATCTGGCTACATTAACAAAGAGAACCGCCTAGCAACTTAACATAACTTTATGGGGGGGGGGGCATAGCTCTCAACCTCTTAGCACAAGAAATCTGGACAAAGCCAAAAATAATGTGGTGACAAGGGCTCGAAAATAGGGACAATTTTTAAATATTGCTCTTACAAACTTTAGATAATTGTTAGAATAAAAGATCATGTGTTAGCATGCATTTTCTGATGGGTATGAAGTCTGAAACTCAAATTCCTGCCATTATTTAGTGACTTCAATCCTCAATTATTTGCCAGAAAAGCATACATTTTATGAGGAACAGACCAAAAATATGGACATTCTGAGAAAATCTGGATAGTTGAGAGGTATGGAGGGAGTGGCGTTTGGTAGGTGCGTTTCGATCCAGTATAGAAGGCAGTGTATAAATAAAATCAGCAATTGCTTGGATATAATGAGGAAAAATGTGAAGTGTTTTAAAATCCATGCCAAAAATCTTTGCTGACTTTGTAGTATACGTTACTGTTAATTGTTAAGTATTTCATACTAATATTTGGATTTTTCCCTCCTTGGGACACCACTGTAAATAGGAACTCCCGACTGGATATTAACAAATGTAAATAAAGTAAATAAGTAAAGTCAAACGAAAAATTAAACCAATGTATATATTTTGCACATTGGATATATAAAGCTAATCCATGCTCCTTAAAATAAACAGAAAATAACCCATACAGACTGTGCTACCCCTGACCAACGCTAAGTATAAGCTGTTCATCAAATAATAACGGTTCAAGGCAAAATGAGTTGTACTTTTATTGCGATTCATCTTATTGATATATTATTATAAAAATATTTGTTATTCCTGACAAACTACTACACTAGCTGATCAATAGTCAAGTCTTATCTCACACACACACACACACACTTCAATTTTTGCAAAATTGAAGAAAACATCGTGCGTGCCTGTGCGAATGCACGTGCGTGCGTGCTGCACAGCTCTCAACAGAATCAGGGACAAAACCAGAAATAATCAGGGACGATGGGGCGTTTTTAAAACATTAGTACTATTAACCTGAGAAATGGCAAAATAAGATAATTTGAACTAATAGACATTTTCTGAAGAAAAGGAAGATTATAACTCTAATTATTGTTATTTATTACGTAGCAATTCACCCTTTTTCTCCAAAAATCACAAGTTTTAAGAGATATTAAGAGGAACAGAGGTAAAATCTGAGACAAAATTGGAAACATCCCTGAAATTCGCCGACAGTTGAGGTGTGCGTGTGTGTGTGTGTGTGTGTGTGTGTGTGTTTGCGCGCGTGCGCGCGCATTTTGTGAGCTTTAAAGTATCACTATTTTGAATAGCGACCAGCCAATGATTTAGATGTTTTACGATCGAATAACTGAGTGCTGATTAAATTCGACGCCATTATTCATAGTGCACCCGTCTCGAGCATTGAATGTGTCTTCTTCCTTTAAAATTGTGTCCCATTTCTGCGACGAACAGAATTGTCTGCATTTAAACATATCCGGTTCATACCTCTCAACTGTACAAATGTTTGCAGAATGTTCAGATTTTTGCCTCATATTTTTCTTGTGTTCCTCCTAAAATCTGTAATCTTCGGGCAAATAGCTGAGGATTGAAGTCATTAAATAATGATAAACATTTGAGTTTAAGACTCCACATCCTTCAGAAAATTCATGCTAATGCAAAACTTATTATTCTATCAACTTTATAAGTTTGTAAGAGCAATATTTAAAATATGTTCCTATTTGTCTCTCCATCATTTTAGGCTTTGTCCAGATTTTTTGCTCTAAGAGGCTGAGAGGTATGATCCGGTTCTCCCGACACGAAACTTCACGATTTCTGAAGCTCATTTAAATGCCACAGGTCCATCCAATTCCCCAAGTATAATATTAAGCAGGTCCCGTGCTTCCACTATGATCATTCTACCCCAAGGTTATGCTGCCTTTGCGTTTATCCGCATTTTTAGCCAGCTATACTTCTTCCCGCTATCCTTTTAAACACATCTCCTCTGTAATCCGTGTATTTTTCTAACGTCTTTTTCTGTACAGTACAACAATCTCCCTTCCCGTCACCAATACCGTGTTGCTCCAGTTGAGCCTAAGCGCCATCCACTTTCCTAGGTATTCCACCTCTTATAGGTTTATTCATAAGAGTCACTCCAGGTCATCACTTAAGCTTTCTGTATACTTTTCGATTTTTTCTTCAATAATTCTGATCAAAGCCAAAGCTACAGGGGACAAATTCCCCAAAATCGAGGACATTTTAATAATTCCAATTGACTTAAAATGTAAAAAAAAAATGAAAACTCCAGCAAAGCTAGAAATTCCACTAAGTGACCTCCCAAACCTCTTGTATCAGAGGCACATGGGGTATATGCAAATGATCCTTATGAACATCAGGTGTTTCAGCTAATTGGCAATTCTGAATGCCCATGACTTATTTCGTCGTTTTAATGGACAATTTCAGGCCAATAAAGCCAAACCCAACTCCCCAATTGACTTAAAATGTTAATAAAGCAACAGGTTTTGTATCAAGGTGCATTTTCTAAACAATAAAAATTTGAAACTCTAATGGCTACCAGTATTGGGTAACTATAAAAATCAGTGATTTACCAGAAAATCAAACATTTTAATTGGAAAATGGCAAAATGTGATATATCAGGGACATTCTGCACAATCATGGAAAGTTATGAGGTATAGCTCTGGGCATTGTGAGGCATGGCTTTACAAGGGGGAAATTAAGATGGAAGAGTAGAGACTAATATGGAAGTATTGCTGGATATATTGAAGTGGGAGCAATACGGAAAGATGAGAGGGGGTAGACGTAGCAGGGAATTATACCGTGTATCAGGTATATTGTTATCTGTGCTGGGATCTGCAAATTAATTATTTATTGCTGGTTTTACACATTGGAGGGGTTGTTTTATGAGACGCAAGGGTGCATGCCCTCAATAAGGGACAAACAAGAGGGCTGTTTAATACATTTGTGGGTACAAGCGAACTAAAGAAATTTGGAGGAAATTTTTGAATGAATTGGAAAGAAGTGGAAAACTGGATGGGGAGCAGGAGTGAAAATGATTAGTTTTGCCAGGGAGGTACCCGAATGTGTTATACCTAAGAAGTAGAACACGAAGGCGGATGGGAGACAAGATGGTCATATGAGTCAGAAGCAAATTAGGATGGCGAATGTTTCAGAAAGCGATAGTAGAACGCAGACCAGTGGGTGAGGATGAGGAATTTTATGAAACGTTAAAGAGTTATGGCAAAGTATCACGAGATGGTAGCGTGCAATAGAATGATTTAATGGGTCATGCGGTTGGTTATGATGTGGCAGTTTAACGAAAATGTTGAGGAGTGGGGGGGGGGGTCAGTCATGCGGAAGAGGGGTACCTGAGCTTCAGAACGGAAAATGCAGTTACTGTGGTGGTTACTTTTAAATAAATGGCTTACATGAGAAATGAAGAATGAATTAATCTAAGGAGAAGGCAAATCCTGAACAGTCCTGTTTTGTGACCTTCTTTTGAGGTAAATGAATGGTAGAAGCTATCGGACACCAGGAAGTGAAGGTCAATGTGGAGACAATGGCACTGGTCATATGGAGAACTGTAATTTACCTGAAATATCAGAAGTCATGAGGAACTAAATGTGCAGTTGAAGTTCCCTTTTAAAACTTATGTTATTGTACATTTGATAACTGAGGCAGGTATTTTCCGTTCCTTTCAGAAATGCACTTGTGTGTATTTCCGTATTTATGTTATTGCCTTTACACATTAGCTAGACAGACACACAGATAGATTACATATGCGTGTCAGTTTATAGCATATGCATGTTAAGCATATATACATACGTAGACATCAGTTTACACACACACATGTATGTGTGTCACCACATTAGTTTAACTGGGCATATCCTCATATCCCCTTTAGAGCGCACACAGAAGCTTAATCAGTAGGAATTTAACAAATAAAAAAAGACAACAATAGAACAATCTATTTATGAGGTTGATCTTTATCCTTTTCAATATAATATGCTTGCATTGCCGACAAGTTTATTAGAAGGACTAAGAATTATTCAGTGGCATAGTACTTGTCTTTGACATCAAGATGGTATGGATATGTTCGTCTGAAATACGATGCATTGGAGTTGGGGATTGCCAAGTCTTGTTCACGCCAAATTCTACTTCGGATAAACGCGTGAATCTGTGGAAGGTATTCTATAATTGAGTATCATATACAAAAGTGCGAAGGACACCTCTTTTGCGATAATAAGCCCCCCCCCCCCCCAACATGCGCGAACGCACGCGCACACACACACACCATCCCTTTCTCTTCCAAGCTGTAAACTATTTAAAAAAAAACACTTGTCTTATTTACCTTGATCTTTTAAAGGTGTGCCAATTCAAATTCTGCGTTTTGGTTTCATCCATGATATAATACGGGTACATACACACACAAACACACATATACATACATATATATATATATATATATATATATATATATATATATATATATATATTTTTTTTTTTTTTTTTTTTTTTTTGAGAGTGCCACTGTATCTGATGAGAAGCTGATCCAAATAAAAAAAGACGTTAAGCGGCATTCTCTTCACTGTTAGAGCAACGCGAACACGAGAATATTCAAGGACTGACTAACATAAAACTTCCTCCTTTGACATTTTTACCTACTGGACGCCAAACAGAATTGAAGGACTCAGATGAGAAAGGGATATGTGAGCACAGAAAGAGCAGAGAGAGGGCGAAACAAATGGAAGGAATGTGTACCATTTTAGCTTTTTTCACTAGTCTGTGGAAATTACTTTGAAATCCTTAGCGATTTTCTATTTGTTGGACTATATAGGGAACATGACCGACCGCAGAACGTATAAATGTGAGGCAAGTTTTTTATCACAATATTTTTTGGAAAAGATTGTTACATTCACGGCTTATTTATTTAAAAAAACTGCATGCTCTCATATGCTCTGTACTTAACTAATAACACCCATCCATGAAACTATCATGAAATGGTAAAAGAATAATGCTACAAAGTCCCACAAGCAATATCTTCATCACCCTGCTATCAAAGAACAAGCCACAGTCTTCGAGTTCAAGGCAGCTTAAAAGACTTGCAAGAGGAAGGCCATAAAAGCCCACCAAAGGATTTTCCAGCCTTTACCCTCGTTCTGCATGTAGACATGCAAAATCTTTTCCAGTCGCTTGTACGGCGCACTTTGTACATTGTCTTTCCACACTACTAATGTAATTAAACGTTTCCAGATGGTAAAAGGGACTTGACCTCTATAGGGGGTTATACCAACTATCTTTAAGTATTTGTGTTGAACGTTAAAGCTGCTGTTTAGATTCATAGATTAGTACTAGGCTAACTGCCCTTGCGAGCCATTTTAAGCCTAGCCAATTATCCTCTGTGAGATTCAAACCCTGTACCTTGTGTTTGCAAGGCAAACACCTTAACCATTAGGCCATTTTGTGTTATATCCTTGACTAGTGAAGTTACAGCTGAGTGATTCAATTCACCTACTAATTTAAACGCCAGTTGAATATAACATCAGTAAGACTTTATATAAGGTCAATAATTGTAAAGCAAAGTTCCTCATTAGCACTCTTCAAGAAAAATCTTGATGAGTGGATGGGAAATAGGAAATACAACCCGGGGATCACTAACCCGGGGATCACTTCTATGGCTCTGCTCGACAGGGGCACAGGAAAATAACTTTCTTGGGTGGCGTAAGCCAGGGACCTTGTTGGCTAGGTTTACTTAGGCCCTTGGGTCGATAGCCTAGTACCTACATATCAACCTATGACTAAAGCTCTTAAAAACTAAAAAGATTCAGTGCAGAATGCATAACAGCACTTACGTTGGCTAATAGGTTTTATAACCGCTAAGGAGTCAGCGAAGAATGGGCTAGCTTTTAATTTAATATTTCATGGTAAACGAATTATGTTTGGAACTTCTGGAAGTATTGGCTTGAAAGATTGTAATGACTACTGAACGTTTTAATTGGTGTTGTTAGAATGTTTTTTGTAACTTGAGCATGCTTGTGTAAGACACCTCACAAAGTTTATCATTAATAAAGTCATGCTTCAATAATGACCGATTACTGCTTCAGATTTCCAATTAACTAAAATATTAAGGGAGACACCTGAAGTGGTGCATGCACACGAAGCAGGTGCAATTGCACCTCTGTCTTCCTTGCAGCAAGTACTATTAAAAACAGCAGAAACTATAAGGGATTAGTAATAAAAAGCAACAAGTGCCAAGGCGAGTAACTTAGGGTTACCGCCTGTCTCTCTTTGCGAGGGATAATCCCTCTTTAGGCGGTTGAGTCCTGTGGGATGGAGAGGGGTCTAAAATTTGCAAATGTCCTGAGATTTTAGAACAAACATATTTTCTAAGTTTTCTTTAATAGTTACATAAACAGTTATTTTGTATCTGAAGCACCTGTTATAAGAGCAACTAAAATGCTATAAGAATAAGTTTTTATGTCGGCAAAGAGATGAAATTATGTCCTTTGCACTGGCCATGGCTATGTTTTGTCCTGCAAAATCTCATGTTTCTAAAAATATGTCCCACTTCGGATATCTGAAAAGGTAACAACCCTAGTCGGTTTTCTTTAGTTATAAACGTCCAATGGTAAACCTGAATGCCGGACTATAATGAAATGCCATCTGAGTCTTTTGTTTCAATAATTGCTACAGTGCGTATTACGTTTCTTCTGGGGTCATTTCTGACAGAACCACACACACACACGCATATAGATAGATAGACAGAGACAGGTGGATAGTCCTAGACTATGTTCCGATCGAAATTTAATAATATATTCTCAAAGAAAGAAAGAAAGTGCATCTGGTTCAACAACCCAGATATTAGTTTGCCCCTACTTCCCCAAACCCACCCAGACAAACATCCGTCCCTGAGATCCACCCTACATCAGCAGTACATTTTTTCCTCGTTTTCTCTGCCATGTGTTTTTCTTTCTTTCTTTTTCTTTCTTTTTCTTTCTTCTATATTGCAGACATTTAAATGTGATAGTTTCTCTAGTAGGATTTTCAGCCCCTTCGGTCCGCCATGCATTTCTGTGTGTTCACCGTCCATATACAGAGCAGCACCCCCTACATATAAACTTACTACTTACTAACTTTAATTCTTCAGCTCCATGGCGCAATTAAATGGCTGAACAATTTTTTGAAACTTGATAAACCTCTTATTTGTCATTTGCACATGATGATGTATGATGATTGTATGATATCTCTGGCCAAATGTTAAAATGTTGAATAATACCCTGCGTTGCGTCTATTGTTTTACCTTTATGCATGTCAAGAATTCCAATGTGTTGTATTTAACCGGTAACAAATTTAAATTAATGAATTAATAAACAAATATTTGGTTCGGGATTTTCTGGATGAATAACAATTTCTCCCAGACCTGCGTTTACTGAGTCGTATTACTAAATTCTTCAAATTGTATAAGCTGTTTTGATATTTTAGACTTCAGATCTTAAAAATGAAGAGGGACAGAGAGAGAGAGAAAAATGAATGGCTGTCTAGCCACATGTGGGGAAGCACACGGACAGGCAGAAACAATATGGTTCGGGAGGCCTAGCTTACAACAAGCAGTGTCTATCTAGTTAGGACTTTAAGCAGCTGCTAGAAACCCAGTGTTGACAAGGAGATGAAACTCTTTTCAATACTGCACAAAATGAAATTCAGACTACTGCAGGCATGACTGGGTGTGTCCCGGTATTACAAGTCATCTATAGTGAATGGGGTTGCATTTTATGCAGGTTTTGAACGTGTATTTCAGCAGGTTCCTGGCGATTGAAAGTTACTTGACCAGAGTGGACTGTTCTCTAATAAATAAATGTCACTAATGCATGTGATTCAGCAGTGTGTGTGTAACCTTCTGCTAAAAGTGTTTTGAAAAGACCTTTAGATATGCTAATAAGTTAAGAAAGGAGGGCTGAGATGGCATACTGTAAGGCTGAAATGACCTGTAACAATGTATAAGAAAAATGGTTGAGGGTTTTGACAAACAAATGCTAATAAACAGACTGATGAAAAGCAAGTTTCAAAGAAAAGAATAATTCAAACACTGTATATCGCGGTAACCAGAAAATGTCAAGTCTGGCAAAACAGAGAGAGTAAATTAAAGCAGTTTTAAATACTGTTTTAACTGTTTAATACATTTTTTGTCGAGAATTTCCATCATAGGTAGACGGTAGACGTAAATGCGGATGACGAAAGAACACATGAGAGGCTATCAGATGAGCTTGTAGTTCTGTTACTAATAAGACACAAAAAAATAAATACATTTAAACTGTTTCACCGAAAAACAATGTTTCAGACCCATAAACAGTAGTCATCCCTTCCCAGCCATTTGTCAATCCAAATATTATTGCAATCCAATGATTCAATGGTTTCAGGCACAGACAATTGTGTTGACTAGACTATGGTAAACAGGTTAAAAACTATCGATTTTGCAGTATATCTCCGATTTTTTTTACATGTTTGCAATGTCGCTCGTAAAAAGTTTAATTTCTTTGCAGCTAAATAGCCGATGATTACAATGAGTCAATAAGGCCAGACGGCGTTTCACACTTCTTACTGTTCAGAAAATGCATGTTGATACAAAACTGTTCCATTATTATTTTTTTAATAAATTTGAACAGTAATTAAAACTGTCCCTGATTTTGTGATATTTATCTTATTTATTTTTTTAGCGTTATGTCTCATTCTTAAGCAAAGAAGTTGAAAGGTATGTTTGTCATGGTGCAGCTGAATAGCAATACAAAACATGTTGCATTTTAAACATGTTCATTCCTACTTGGAAATGATCAACTGACAGCAGATTCACGTCCACATCTATACTGCTTAGGTAAATTCGCTTTATTGTGATATTTCTATACTGTTGACTCCGCACTCACTGCTTTGAGCTTCCTTATGCTGGGGCATTGATTGCATTGCTAACACATAAATGTATTAGTTTTGCTGACATTTTATAGATTTTAAGCTGATTAGTATTACACTGCGCTGAACTCAAAGACTGTGTAACAGGAATTCTGAAAATGTCAGTTTGTCTTAGATGTGCCCAGTAACTGACTATATATACAAAGAATTTTTAACAGTGGCTATAAAAGCCAATTGTCAGACGCGGTTTATTGTTTCATTGAATGTGTGAGCATATAATTTACTACAGAAATGTAATGAGAACTGAAGTAAATAAAATGTCATGTGTAGATTCAAGTCTGTATGTGGAATTGTTCTCATGGTGTAATAAGGTATCTATGATGCTTTCAATTTGCTAATGAAACCCCAGGCCTTCTGCTTCTTTACATCTCCACCAGTAAATTGATATATATATATATATATATATATATATATATATATATATATATATATATATATATATATATATATATATTATAAAATAAAGGAAAATGTTCTCACCAAGCTGAAAAAGAGACAGGACGAACTGGTATTTGAGCGCTTTCGTTCCTTTATTCAGTGTCTGGAACTTCATCAGAAAGAAATAGAGAGAGAGAGAGCATTTTAATTATAAATAATAAAGATAAAAACACAAACTTCCAAAACAAATCTGCATTTTGTGACAACACTTGTTAGCATTACACCTTTGCTAAATTTATATATATATATATATATATATATATATATATATATATATATATATATATATATATAAAGAGAGAGAGAGAGAAATGGATGAGTGCTTGTTGAGTGTCTCTATTTTTAGGTAACTGGTTCCTGTCCTTAGACACCTGTTAATTCCTGGACTGAGCTATTCATTTTGCTACTTAAAATACACACACACACCTGCATGCATCTTCTGTTTCCACGTTGCTCATCGCTATGAATGCCTTTATTGGTGTATGTGCACTAGATGCTTGTCAGTGTTTGTATTTGACTCGTTAAAAATGACTACGCACCATTTCAGTAAAAGTGATACCAACTTTGTAAATACGTTGCTTATTCTAACAGATTAACGTATAGCTATTGGTTTTGCACAAGGTAAACTGTCAATATGCAAACTTAATCTTGTGGTAAACAGACTCATCATTAACGGTGGAAAATATTGTCGTCCACATCATTTATACTGGAAAAGCTAGGTCTGCTAGCTCCAGCCATAGCCAGTTATTATAGAGCTTGCGCATTGCTTAAATGTACCAAGTTCATTGTAAAATACCAATCCTTCAAACCCTGCCTTTTAATTACTGAATTATATTTAAATGATCCATTTCCAGAACATACAGCACAGCTATAAACACAAGACAGCTAATGAACCATCGAAGTGTATTAAATGTAGATGAAACTGTAATTACATTAACCAGTGTGTGTGTGTGTGTGTGTGTGTGTGTGTGTGTGTGTGTGCGTGTGTGTGTTTGTGTGTGTGATTCATCCGTCTAACAATCTACGTACAAATAAAACACACATACGCACACGACTAAAGAAGGCAGTTTGCATAAATATATTTCAGGTTTCTTAGAACAGCATGTACATACCTAGAGTAATGCTGGACTATCGTAGGCCACTCACAAACAGCACAACTACAAGTTAATCTCTTAAAGCAAGACAAACAATTCCATAATGTCCGAAGTGGATTTTTCTTTATATGTGTTTATTTTTACTGAAGGCTGACAAGCCATTCCTGTCAGTTGTGCTGTTTATGCTACCTACCCATACAATAGTACAATGCATCACTTCAGAAGAATCAGGTTACCTATATATATATATATATATATATATATATATATATATATATATATATATATATATATATATATATATATATATATATATATATATTCACTCACTTGCCTGGTATTATTCTGCGTTTTGGTGACTTTAAGTCCTTCGAAGTATAGTCTAAATACTGCCGACCGGAGAAAATTAGACCCATAGAGGCTACATCCAGTGTCCACTTTCTCTGTGTTTACCCAACTCGTTCTCTCGCTTTCTGTGTGTGACTAGCTTGCACTCAGTCTCCCACCGCCCCCACCCCCAACTCCCCAACCCTCCTTCCCTCCCTCTCTCTCTCCCACCCCTTCGTCGTCGGTCTACTCTCTCTCTCTCTCTCTCCCTCCCTCTCTCTCTTTCCTAATTCAGAATAACAAAATGTTGACGGTACACTTACAGAACTTTCCCTTTGTCTGCTTTAATCGTATTCGTTTCACCTTCATTTTCACTGTGTAGCAGACAAAACCAAGAGTTTATAGGGACTGAAGAAGAAGAAGAAAGGAATGCAGACTACTGTTGCATAGTTAATAGCATCAGTCCATAATCCATATCCATTTCTGTGCAGTCGCAGAGCTGCAGCTAGGAGATCTAATGTGCTCCTATGCATTTCCTAAATATAAATGCCTTAGAAAACAACAATGTTAAGTATTCACTGAAGGGTAAAAAGCTGAGGCTTATGCTCTTAACAGCAAGACTAAATCTTCTAAAGCTTACAAACTGTAATGCTACTGTGCCCGTTTTCTTTTCCCAAGTGCAGTTTAATAAGATATAAATTTCGAGTACTTCTACATATAGTACTTAAAATAAGTGTTTGCCTTTTGGAAGAGTACTAATCACGACGCTTAAATCCCATTTCTTTCCGTCACAACAAATAACCATTGCAAAGTCAACCGACTTGTTCTACGGGGCAGGTATATCAGTGCAACGCCTAAACTCAGACATAGGCGAAAAAAATAATAATAATAAAACTAACGCATTCATTCTAGCAAAAGACACAAAC
Organism: Protopterus annectens; assembly: GCF_019279795.1. Taxonomy (NCBI): domain Eukaryota; kingdom Metazoa; phylum Chordata; order Ceratodontiformes; family Protopteridae; genus Protopterus; species Protopterus annectens. The sequence continues at coordinate 751,361,658 of NC_056730.1, read as the reverse complement.
GAAGGATATGCCCGTTATTTTGTAATGTTGGCTATACATACCCCAGTGGTATGGGTGCTGTCTGTTTCGTTTGTAATTGCCTGTCGTACGCTAGATGGCAGGCAGCTCCAGCACTTGCATTCAAAGGCGGTTGTCTGTTCACAGGTCTTCACATTGTTAAACGCCCAAAGGGTTGTTCCCACTTTGACACAGGGACTAGTGCTAGCAGAATGATGCATTCAGTACAACTGTGGCATCCCCTGCAGCAGAAGACCTCATAGAAGCCTCAGACCTAGACCTGTAACAAAAAAAAGTTCAGGTGAACCGTAAATTTGGATCACCAACAAGTGCATTTGGTCTCCTAAATTGGCAGTTGCAACAAGCGCTGAGTTTTTGTTATCCATAAAGTTTAAGAAAATAAAACTTACATGTGACTGCTAAAGGTATTTCAGTGATTCAGGCCCCAGCTGATTATACCACAACTTCAGTATGAATTAGAACAAGATTAAAGATTCCATCGTTTTAGAGAAGTAAATACGTCTTGTTTATTGTAGGTATACAGGACTTTATAAGTGGTAACGCAACAATAAGGAATATACAAACAAAATGTTACAAAAATAAGAAGCAATTGTTCCATATTTTCTCAAGCTGCATCTTGATCTACATAACTTTCACGCACTTTTTTTTTTTTTTTTTTTTTTGCGTTTGCTATATTTGTCGGGGTTCTATAGCTCTGCACAAATGAAGACAAAACAAAATCAAACAGTATCGCATAAAGAACAGAAAGTGAATGGTATTCGGTAGGCTCTTAAAGTCCTAGGTAGATAAAAAAGAAGGGAAAAAAAGAAAGAGATGGGCTGCAACCAATGACGAGAAAGAGGTTTGGCTAACCTTAACCTCCTATTTACCTCGCCCCCACCCCCACGTACCCACCCACATGGGGGTTCTGACCAGCGAGTTGTCACTGCTGCTTTCTCTCTCCCCCTCTCTCTCTCTCTCTGTCTCTCTCTCCCATTCTCGCGCGCGCGCGGCTGCTGCCGGCAGCCCCTGCTCCTCGGCTGCTGCCTCCTTGACACCGAGCTCCTTATAAGGCAGCAATCTCCATAGAAACGGGTCAGTTTCGCTCGTCGTGTCAAAGTTCACTATATACAGCCCGGCGCGCGGAGCCCCCAGTCGGAAACAACGCACTCCTCCTTGCACAACACCGCCAGCGCCAGACTGCTTGCCAGAACCGGGCTGTTCCTTGGGGCCAGTACCAGCACCGGCACCAGTACCTCAGAAGCAAGCCGTTCACCAGGGATTGGCGGACAGGGTCAACCCTCTTGTTTTGTGCTCCTTTTTAATTCTATTCAGTTTCTTTACTGGAAAGCTGAACAAACTGCAGGGACGATGTGACGCGGAGTCCAATTGCATTATTAATATTATCAACAAACAGCGGCATTATCATTATTATTATTGATGTATTCCTTTAAAATATTGTTTCTGAGGACTTTTTACGCGACTTTAAAAATCCTCCTCCACCAGTACCATCAGCAACAAAAACATTTGCTAGAAGCAGTTTCTACAGCATTGTGAAGGAGCGAAGAAACACGAAGGAAGCATCAGCAGGAGCCGAGGATTTGCAGAGAACTCGCCATACTTTGGATCTCATGTTGTGCATCTGGCTGTAGGCTATGCAGTGTCTAGGAGTCGGCTCTGTTTTTCGTGTTTGTGACTTCTGACTTCAGTTGTCTCTTGCATCTCTCACTGTGCACCCAATCCCACTCTTCTTCACCTCACAGCAAGTCCTCATTCCCTGTCGGTTGGTTCTTCTTCTTCCTGAATGGCTGACTGCGCATTGCTCTGGACCTGGCCCCCCGACGCTTCTCTCTACAGCCGAGCTTAATTCGGTGCCTGGACTTCAGTCTCTTTCACCATCAGAACGTCAAGCATCTCTTCCCATGTCGACTCCACTCCATACACGGACTGCTAGCGGGCTTAATCGCCCGCATCAAGTCTGACTTTGCAAATTTCCTCTGTCTGGAGTGGACTTAAGCTCGTCAATTTCATTTCGATTTTTTTGTCCAACTGTACGGTCAAGAAAAAGGGGACATAAACCTGAAAGCACTGTCTGGGGTGGCAGCAACAACTCACCTGCCTCCTTATACTGTCAACTGTGTTAAGCCCGGTGCTGCCGCTGCCCTCCTCGCCTGGTATCCGGTCATCGCCCCGCACTCCTTTCTGGGCCCGAGATATGGCAATGGTAGTTAGCAGCTGGAGAGATCCGCAGGACGACGTCGCCGGCGGGCCGGCAGCCGGAGCACAGCCGGGCAGGGATCCACAGCAGGCGGCCACAGCTGCCCCGCACACCCCGCAGACCCCAGGACAGCCAGGGCCGCCCTCCACACCGGGCACAGCAGGCGACAAGGGCCCCGGAGGGGCTCCCAACTCGGGACAACAACAGCACATTGAATGTGTTGTTTGTGGGGACAAGTCAAGTGGCAAGC
>NC_056730.1:751234193-751356693 GCF_019279795.1 Protopterus annectens | reverse complement strand
GAATTGGCCGCCCGCTTGCTCTTCAGCGCTGTTGAGTGGGCCCGCAACATTCCGTTCTTCCCGGACCTGCAGATCACGGACCAGGTGGCCCTTCTGCGATTGACGTGGAGTGAGTTGTTCGTGCTCAACGCCGCCCAGTGTTCCATGCCCTTACATGTGGCCCCTCTGTTAGCTGCAGCCGGCCTTCATGCCTCGCCCATGTCCGCCGATCGGGTGGTCGCCTTCATGGATCACATCCGTATCTTCCAGGAGCAGGTAGAGAAACTGAAGGCCCTGCACGTCGACTCTGCTGAGTACAGCTGCCTCAAAGCCATCGTTCTCTTCACATCAGGTGAGGGTTCACGGGTGGTGAAAGAGCTTGGGGGAAACTAGTGCAATGACAGTTTTGTATATTATGTTGTGTGCTGTTTTAATATAATTTTCTGCTGTTGATCATTAGGTCTTCAAAGAAAAAATGTGTGTGTGTGTGAGGGAGAGAGAGAATGGTGGTGCTGCGTTAGTGTTTTGATTTATGTGCCCGGAGCGACCAAATTTCTGTTAAAAATGTGCATGTTGTGAATTTTATTTCAGAATACTACAAGCGCCGGAAACCGGCTATTGATTCAGTTCGTGAATATTGAAAAAAATCCCTTAAACATTGTCTAAAAAAATGTTTCCCTGCTTGAAAGTATTTCAGTTCTGTGTCTTTAGGAAAGTCTGACTCACAATTATTTTATCTTGAATTTATAGACAGTGCTAGAGAAGAAGATACCTGCAGTGAATGAGAATGCTTGGAAAACAATAAACTCTTTGTGTGTCGGCTTATAATTAAAGATTCACGTACAGAGCAACTCCCTATAGGATGAAAGACGTCCATCTGTATTTTAAACACACGCACATGCAAACTTGTACACATGGTCCAGGCGAAGGCGATTATTATCAGTCTCTGTTGACATGCAGTCATATCTCTCAACTGTCTGGATTTTCACAGAATGTCCAGATTTTTGCCTCATATTTTAGTCTGTTTCTCCTAAAATTGTGGTTTACTGGCAAATCACTGAGGGCTAAATTCAGAAAAAATAATGGCAGACATTTGAGTTTCAGACTTCATAAAATTAATGCTAATGCAAAACGTGTTATTCTAGCAACTTTCTAAGTCTGTAAAAGCAATATCTAAAAGGTGTCCCTATTTTGGGGCTTTTGTACCATAACACATTATTTGTGGCGTTGCCCAGATTCCTTGCTGTCGGAGGTTAAGACATATGCATGCAATAAAAGTAGAAGCACTTTCTTTTTACATAGCTTTACCCTTCCACGCATCTTCATAGATGCAGTGATTGTTGTGTTATGAATTTTTTTGGTGGACGTGCAAAGAAGAAGGAGAAGCAAGTAAAACTGTCAAGCAGGAAATGGGGGGCACTATGACGCTGAGACCTACGTTCTCGTTTAAATAATGAGTCAAGTATATGATTGAGTTATTGAGCGTCAGTCTGAGATGTATAGAATGGCAATGCGTGTTACTGCCTTCTTTATCAAGCTGCAAATTGAGAGAAGCCTGTTCGTGTAGCATATCCAGTATAGGGTACAAAAGTCTTTAAATATGTGTGTTATGTAGAACTGAGTACTGTATGCTAGTCTTAGCACACCCACCACCCAAAACAAAATCTAAAGGCTGCAGATGTTACACCTTATGGGACTATTCCACTGTACTCACGTGCAGCCTAAATATATGGGTTTTGATTAAAGCAGGTTAGCTGTATGTATAGGAGCAGGAGAGTATTGGACTTTGACTTTGAATGCTCCCGCCTTCATAGTACGCACTTTTAAGAAGTAAAAATAAATGCAAATAAAATAAAAAGAATTTTAACTCCTTGATGCAAAACACTAATACACGACCTTCTAAGGAAAGGATGACTGCCAGAAAAATTGAATGAGTAATAGTAGGAAAAGGGGAAGAGACTGCGTGCTCTAAATAGTTATAATTATACTACTAATAGGTAAACTAATAGTTTAATTAATAGTTAAATCCCTGGCTTGAATAACGTGACATGGAATGGGTTTTAAGTACAGCAGCAGACTTTGCATCGTACGACCCTAACCTCCCCCACCCAAAAAAAAAAAAAAACGTTTCAGTGATTTGCTGTAAGAGCATCACAGTAAGGTAGTGGCATAGTGCACTATCCACAGGCAAAGTATACTTTGTTTTGTGACTGTCACGTGAGACTACCAATATCTCTAGTAAAGTAATGTGCTGTATAGTCCTAGTAATTTAATTCCAATTATCCAGTTACCTCCAGGACTATGAGGTATCGCTATCACATAGCCAGCAAGTTATACTAAAAAGATAATTTATTGTGGCTTAGATGAAGAAGTAATGGCAGAAACGGGCTACATCAGTTAAAGTAGTACGATTTGCAGACGAAATAGGATGTTGTTTGTTTCTGTTACAAAAATAAAATTGTGTTGATAAAAGCAGTTTACTAATTAAAATAAATATTCATGTAAATAACGGTATGTCCCTAACAAAGGCACATGAAATGCATCAGATGTGGTAAACAATACTTGAGCAGGCTTTGATGATGAATGTATGTTTGTGTTGAAATTGACTGGCGTTCGTTTTACTTTGAGTATAGTATATTACTAGATTGTTCCGATGTATAATGTTATAGAAATATACTACTAACTATAATAATAATAATAATAATAATAATATAAACAGTATTGAACATACATGCAGCCAAACTCTTCTACTGCCAGTCTGGAAAGAGATTATTTGCCAGACTGGAAATACTTCGGTGTGTTTCTAAAAATCCCCTGGCTTTAAGGTCATTCATCTCTATGCGTCTGTTTTTGTGTTGGGAGGGGGGGGGGGGTACATGCATTTCATTACCCTTGTAGTAATATATTTCGGTGCTAGTTTTATAAAACTAGTAGCTGTTGTCCCATTGTTTTCTGTGTGTGTGTGTGTGTGTTAGGCCATGATTTCAGCTTAGTTCCTAAATAAGCTCAGCTATGATACAAAGCAATCTGCACAGATATATGCGGCAAACTTGTGCATATAACGTGGACCCGCCAACTGACAGCTAAACAGATAGGCAATTACTTGTGTAAAGGTTACTAAGTGGTGATTTTCTTCTCTTACACTGTGTAATTAAAACCAATATGCAGGAATTTCAAATATACCACAACCTTAACCAACGTTTGTGTGTGTGTGTGTGTGTGTGTGTGTGTGTGTGTGTGTGTGTGTGTGTGTGTGTGGACGTCCTCGCCTATTTGTTTTATTGTAAGTACATTTAAAATGTAATAAAATGCGTGTCTTCATGGAAAGTAGGACATGATCAGGAAGGAGACTTCATCTTCATATGGCAGTAATGCTTTTATTGCTTGTTTATCTTATCTTTGTAGCTTGATATTTCAAAGTTTTAAATACAAAGCACCTGATAATATTTTAAGTTTTATTTTAACTGGGTGTCCTTCATGGGTGCTGTGAACAGTTTAGGTGGTAAAGAGCTTTATTTGTTAACTTGCGGTTTTATATTTGGCTTCATCCCTGTTGTATAAATCTTCTAACTGGAATAATCGACTCTCTTTGATGATAGAATGCCTGGTTAACTCTATTGTATTAGTGCTGAGCAAGATAAAGCAAAATAAAAAATATGTATCTACCATATTCTTTTAGAAAATATACGCTTGCTACTTTCTAACTGTACGAGTTTTACATTTTAATATAATATAAATAAATAAACATGCACATGTTGAAAGTGGCTGCAAGTCTTTATATATAGCTATTATTTTATAAAAGAGAATAAAATGATAGTAAAGATAACCAATCAGTCATCGCACAAAACTTTTAAATAATCGAATAAGTAAGTGTTGTGTTCTTCACCCACTCACCCCAGAAAAACAACATACCTTTCTCCGTGAATGCATACAATAAACGATGGATAGATGTCCAAATACATATAACTGAATGTGTCAGAAGAATGTTTGAGAAAAGGGCTGGTTACGGTTTAGATGAGGTGTTCTTAATATGAAGAGATTTTTAACATGATGTGCAATATTTTCCATGTAATTTCGAATATGGTTACGCAAGCCTATTTTTACTCATTCCACTCTACAGACTGTGCTCTTGTACAATACTTTTTTTATAGGTAAACTAACAGTAAGTCTTAAAAACAGATCTAAATAAAACACTGCTTTTCTAAAACGTGGTTTTAATTCTCTTTTTCTGAAGAAAGAGAAAACGAAAGATAGCGAAAGAAAGAAAGAGCACTGGGCCAAATATGGTGTTTAAATATTTTGTTTTATTTATGTTTTAGGTGAAGAGATGAAAAAAAGATAATGTAAAAATAAGGATAGTATAAATCATGATTGTATTAATGCTTCGAAAGTTATGCTTATACATATCTGAAAATATTTTATGAGCGAGAAAAAATATTTAGTTGAAGTACGGTCATACGTAGAAGTATGTTCATTAGGATACAGCTATAATTATTAATTGATGTTATAAATGAGAATATGGAAAATTATTGAAGCAGACCTATCACTTGTTTGTTCAGTAACCATGAGTAGTAAATACATCATATCAGTGTGAGTATGGACACGCAGTGATCACTTAAAATTTCTAGAACACGTAGCTATGTGTCTGTCACTGCTGCTTCGTCCACATATTTAATCAAGGCAGGCCTGTTAATGTAGATATCCTGTGTCATTTTAGCTATTCTGTGAATAATATCAACGCATATGTTTTCTTTATTGTTATTTTTATGGGGGACTCTAGGATGAGGTTTTAACTTACCCGGGGTGATGGTGGTGCTTTCAGGAGGTACAAGAGCATTGCTGTAGGTATATGGATTCACGCTGTGCTGTGATTCCACTTCAGTGCTCTACACGCATCAACATATGAAAAACTGTTTGATAGTTCATTTTTGCTTTTCAAGACGCTCATTTTATGACACCTGTTTTCATTTATTTATGTATTTATTTATTTTTCTAGCATTAATTGTGGAAAAATGCTTGCACCTGTATATTGTCTAGAGTAGAACAATAGCAATTCACCCTTTAAAGGTTGTGTAATGTAAAGCGTTATTTTTATCCAATGCATTGATCCATGGTTGGGGTGGAAAAAGTGTTACAGCTGTGGCAGCTATCAACAAATTGTTGATACAGGAAAGCTCTGAATATGCCCAATAACATGCTTTCTGTGGGGAAGACTTCACAATTAGGCGATTTCTTCAAATGTGCATCACATATGGTTGTGTAACTTTTTATAAGTAGACGTCCTTTCTGATGATTTTATTAATGTATTATCATTTTGAAAGCAAATTTTGAAAAATTGTTTATTTAGAGCATGCAGTTTTGAAAGCTGGAATTGTTGCTGACTATAACTAATTGTATTCTCTTTGTTTTCTTCCCTCTATCCTAATTTCTATTATTTCCCCATATTTTTTTTACCTGCATTGGGTCTGGCTGACCAGACGCGTGTGGTCTGTCTGATGCAGCCCATATAGAAAGTCTGCAAGAGAAATCTCAATGTGCCCTGGAAGAATATGTAAGGAGCCAGTACCCCAACCAGCCGAGCCGCTTCGGCAAGCTCTTATTGCGACTACCTTCCCTTCGCACAGTGTCTTCTTCTGTCATCGAACAGCTGTTCTTTGTCCGCTTGGTAGGTAAAACTCCAATTGAGACTCTCATCAGAGATATGCTACTTTCTGGAAGCAGCTTCAACTGGCCTTATATGTCTATCCAGTGATCATAGAGGACTGAACAAAAGGCAGTATGGGACCAACACACAAATATACAAACAAATTAAATGCCACAAAGGGTGATTCTGATAAAGTGTATGATGGAGAACATTTTAAAGGAACTCCTGATTTCTTAAGGAGAAAATGCATCTGTCACGGTGTTAATATAATAAATCAATAAGACTATGTGGATTTTGGACTGCTGTGGATATTATCTGTACAGAAAGGAAAACTGAACTGAATCCTGTGTATACACATATACAGCACATTGTTCACTGTTTTGTAAAATACTGGTCTTTATTTTCATTTTTGTAAAACTGAAAAACATGGTATGCGCATTAAAATAAGAAAAAAAGAACTTAGGGGGAAATAACATTTTCCAAATGATTATCAGACTTTGTCCCGTGTCTACGTATCTATCTGTTTTGTATTTTTCTGGTTCCAAACCAGTTTACCTGTGATTCTATACTAATAATTTTGATATAACATTTTGCTTCTTATAATGAGTACGATGTATGTTGTCCAAGCTATGTTCTTCAAGAATTAAAATTGAAGTGAGAATTTAAAGAAAGAATAAAGAAATTTAGAAAAAAAGACAGAGAAAACGAAAACTAGAGGAGTCATGTTGCTTACAATTTGCTGAAAAAACTTTCAGAAGAGGAAACATTCAGAGTAGTAGGTCAATTTAAAGGGCAGTGTGCAAAATAAACTTTTAAAAGACGAAATGTAAACTGATCAGATGTACATTTGGCACTCTTGGCTTCGTGTTTGATGAAACGGAATGCTAAAATCTGAGGCAAAACTTGAGTATGCATGCTACAGCTCTGGACAGCCATTAAGTCTGAAGAGTATCATTGCAACGAAGCCTAAAGTATTCGTTAAATTGCTCACACCTGTGTATGTGTGTGTGTGTGTGTGTGTGTGTGTGTGTGTGTGTGTGTGTGTGTGAGAGAGAGAGAGAGAGAGAGACAGAGCGAGAGAGACTGAAACAGACAGACATACAGACACACGCGCACGCACACACACAAACGCGGTAGAAAACACACAGAAAATGGGAAATACATCAGTGCAATATTGTTAATTTACTTTTCTAATGGAGTAATGCCAACCGAAAGAGCTGTGTTGCAGACTTGTCAAGGTGCTGATCACGTAGTTACTTCCGGTTGTCATTTAAAATGGGCCACGCCAATGCATCACATTAAAGGCATTTTAACTAAGATAGCGCAGTTTATTACACAAAACAGCATACCCACGCATGCATATCATGCACATTTATGGGTATACACGCCCCAACTCGCACACACACACACACACACGCGCGCACAAAAATACCGCACCCCTGATGTATTTATTTGTCATTTGAGATACCTTAGTTGCCCTCTGCTAGCTGAAGACTCCTTTAATAGCTCACTCGCTTTACCTTTTTACAGAAGTTGAATTAAACCTGGAGAGCCTCTACGGCCAAGGATCTTTTTCTCAACTTATGAAGAAATATGCATTTGAAGGACGTAAGTCGCTGGCCTTCAACAAATCCATAATAAAGTGTATTTTAAATTAATGTCTCATATATTTTCTATTATTATTCTATTATTATTATTATTATTTTTACTTAATGACCAGTTTCTAAAATTACGTGAATTCAGTATATTGGAAATATGACTGGCTTTGGACTTTCTTTTAATATTACATGCTGTGATATCCGAAGTTAATGTTATGAATGGGCGAGTGGGGTCAGATAATTTACGTAGGGTATATATCATGGGTTTCAGTACAGAAGTCTCCTTGTGACTTTCTAGTCATATGATTTAACATAAAAAGTCATTATGTTTTAATAACCAAAATGAACACACCAAAACACAATCCATATGAAATATTATACAGTGGCAAAATACTAGCATAGAACTTCAGATCATACAAAGAGTAAGATAAAGTACTCCACAGCAAAAGTCTTGTAGCAGAGAAAACAAATATTAATCTCAAAGACCATTTTGCCCAGCTTTTTGGGAGCTTAACATTTCGTCTTTGGTAGTCAACAAGAAAGGGTCCAGACCTCCTTAAATACCTTGGTGTAGGGAGAGGTGAATGCGGTTGAGGGCTTTGTTCTTTTCCAGGTTCTGGTAGACCCCGCCCCCCGCTACGCATGCTCCTAGGTCTTGTAATATCCAAGTTATACAGCGAGAATTACGCCAATTAGTTGGAAACTGAGCATCCAAGAGAAGCAGCGTGGGTCGAAATAAGATAGGAAAATAGGAAAGTTTCAACTTGGCAAAGGGTGTCACTACAACTTTTTTCTCGTTTCCTGTCAGTTTCCCTTGCTGCCCCCCCCCCCCCAAAAAAAAAGAAAAACTTAAAACATGTATGTTAATACTTGAAACAATTTGAGGGCGTACATATAATTTGCTCTCTGTGTTGAAAGGTTTCATTTCTGGCCCTAAGAAGGAAAATAATTATTTCTGAGTTTGTTTCCAAATTTGTTAATAGATTCATGATAGCGATGTTGTCTTCATGAACTGTGGACTGCCTTGTGACACAGGAATACTACTTTACTGCTGCAATTATATTATATATAATTTATAAAGTATTGTCTTTTGCAGTATTCCAGAACGGAGGCATTCTTGGAATGTGCCTTCGCCAGTAACACAAATAATAATGCTGACTTCTGTATAGTATCCGTATTTAAAGGGTGTGTACTTACAGAATTCACTTTGACTTTCTTCTCAAACAATTTCATTAGGCAGCATAGTGAGGTCAACTCTATACACCATTTTTATTTATGAATTTAATTGCAAGTGGTGTTTTCTGAACATTCTAGACAAATCTACTTGAGTTTAAAAATCTGTCATTGTCTTCCATGTACCGTTAATTTCATCTAAAATGTGTTCGTCAGGTGCACACAAAGTATGAGAGTTTAGAGCATCGGCTGGCAATTTCTGTGGTTACACTTTTGTAATATTCACTTGATTAATAAGATCGTTGAAATGGACTAGCTGGTATGTTTGTACGAAGTAGTACTTTTAGACAATGGTTCCATTATATTGAAATAAATCAATTTAGGCTACTGCCTGTACAACTTTCTTATTGAATGTTTCGCCAAACACAAAACTTTAAACTTAAACTAAGTACAGTTGAAATGAAATGAAATAATTTCTACAGTAACTGTCATTGTAATGTATTATTATTTACAGTGTGTATGTTGCACTGAACACGGTACTGATAACAACAAAAGTATTAAGTCTTGCTGTCTTTTCTTTCTCTTTTCTTTCCCCCCCCAAGATATGCAATAAGCAAACTTCTTTTTAACATCCCTTATGCTGATACTTGATTTTTTTTGGGGGGGGGGGGGCGTTAAAGTAATATGACATCATTTCTGTATCATGTTTAGAGTTTAGATGAAAGTGTTCCTTATCTGATTGGAAAACTGATGGCAAGAGTATGTGATTACAGATAACACCTTATCTATATATTCTCAAATGCAGCTTTGATTTTTTTTGTAAGAATGGAATTAATTATTAGTATATGCAAAAAGCGAGTTCTAGTCTCAGGGGCTCCCCATAAGTGGTACATTTTAATTTCAGAATCGTTGTACATGTGTTATGCCGTTTTCGCACAGCAAGAAGTGAGTTAAATAAGGCTTAAAAAGTCATTTTGCACACCTTTTATTAAAGGTCGTCTTTTATATTTAATGATCCCTGGTTATTATTTAACAATGCTGTGGTATCCCAGATATCTTTAACAAGCAGTGAAATGTTGTCTTAGAAGCAAACTACCCTTTCTTGTGCAAAAGAAGGGGCCATTCTTTGTAAACCATGACAAAAATGTCAGAAAAGAGCCCAGTCATAAATGTTAAGCACTTGGCGTGATATTGATAGGTGGCATTTGTTATTATTGATGTTAGTAGCATAACAAAGTAAAACTTAATTTATTTTCTTAATAAATGCAGTCATTGGCTGTAAAATGTTTGTCTACGGTTTCTTTTACACTGATTTCTACAAAAGCAATGTCAGTTTTTTAATATCTTGTTAAAATAATGAAAATAAAACTTTTATAGGAGGCTTCCTAAAGATTTATGAATCGTAAACTACCATTACACATGCATATTGTATCAGAAATGTGCGAAAAATAACTATTATGCTTAAATACTGTTCTTGTTATGTTAGGTGCGTGTGTGTGTGCGCGTGCGTGCGTGTGTGTCTGTGTGTGTCTAAAGTAGGATATTTTAAGCCTAAAACATCGAATATCCAGCACCCAAAATTAAAAATATCACATGATATTTCCCATGCTCTCAAACCACAATATATTATGTTGCTTTACACTAGTATTTTTCATGTGTCTGTTGGTCAAGGTGTAGCTAGGCAATCTTAGTATGCCCAGTTGAGAATATATATTTTTCCTCAGAACATCTCATAAACATTTTGTCTTATTGAGACAAATATGTCTGGCACTGTCTAAAATGATGTCTACAACATGGGTCTATACATAAATATTTAATAATCGGAATACTCCTTGCAAATCAGTCTGTTAATGGTTCTACGCTTTTAGCTATACCTTCTTTTGAGGAAATTTCCTTGTTTTGAGTCTTAAAGATTAACTCATTTCCACACTGGGAGGGTCTTTCACACATTCGTTAATATTTTTTTAATATCCACTGTAAGTAGTATCCATGCTAACTCATCTACATAACTCATTGTAAGCACGAATGTAATACTTTTCAAGATTGCTATGAGCTTCCTACAACTGTTACCAAGTGTTCATTTGTTCTATGTTAACAGGGGTGACATTTTGGAGACAGAATGTTGAGAGGTATGATTGTGTGATTTAACAGCTAGTGTACGTTTGTTCAGTACAAATGAGGCAGCATCTGAAAAGATGCATATTTTTAAATATTAGGTGGGTGAGTTCCTGCAATTAATACATACTCGACCTTTCTAGCTACACTCCTGCTTTCAGTGTGAACATGCAAAAGCACATAGTGAAACAACTGTCTTCCAACAAACCCAGTAGTTGCATATCTGTATATTTCGTTAAAATGGTGAAGGTGGTGAGCAGATATTTTAAAGACATTTGGGGCTGACTTTACTTTTTGGTTTGATCTTGTGATAACAATAACAGATAAAGTCGTAAGAACAAAAATAATCCCTTTAGAAAGGACAGTACTTACTGCGCCCTTTTGTTGACTTTTCTGTCTGTAAGTGAGGTGTATACACACACACACCTCAACTGTCAAGATTTTTGCCTCATATTTTCTCTGTTCCTCATAAAATTTGTGGTTTTGTAGCAAATCATTAAGAAATGAAGTCATTAAATTATCACAGATGTCTGAGTTTTAGACTTCATATCCTTCAGAAAATACATTCTAATGCAAAAAAAAAAAACTGTTACTCTAGCAACTTTCTAAGATTATAAGAACAACATCTAACATCTAACCCTGTTTGGGGGCCTTTGTGTCTTCTTCATTTTTTGCTTTGTCCAGATTTCTTTCGCTAAGAGGTTGAGAGATACACACAAACACACACACATTAGTCTGTCAAATTATCCATAAAACAATTCCCAGAAATCTCAACTCCTATTAAGGGAAAGGGTCTGTCTCCCTCCGAAGTACACCTATAGTTTTGAAACTTGGTAGATATTTGTTTTCATCTTCTGATGTGAATCCTACGTAACAGATGTTGCACCTCAAGGAGTCATTTATAACTAGTACGTAATACATTTCATTTATTTTCTGTACGATGGTTGCTTCCTTTATTTTCCATCATATCTGTCAGTGTATTCATCAGCAACATTCTGGTAATTATCAGGTGGAAATTGCAAAATAGGAAGCCTGGCATACTGGAAAGCAACTAATAAAACTATTGTAAGGATGTTGATGCTCATGGTGCGTGGTTCTGCTTTCTTTCAGATTCTGAGCCACAGTTTTATTCCTACAAGAGTTAAATAGCTATTTACCTCTGTCGTGTTCTATTCATCAAGCCACAAGTCCGGGGTCCCTAACATGAAACTATTTGTTTGCTTACACAACCAGCTGGGCGCAATTTCACGTCTGAGGTATCTGTCTGAAAGCACTTCTCATTTATTATCCTGACTTGTCAATGGATCTATTTGCCAACGCCGTTGGATCAAGTCTGTAGCTGAAACCTTCCGCAAAACGTTTTTCAATGCAGTTTAGATCAAATATATTTTAAAAAATATACACCATTATATATTCAAAGTGTGAAAAATGCCAACTCTTCATAAATTAGTATATACACTACCAGGAAAATAAATCATCCTCAGACCTTCAAGCTTCAAAATGAAATGGCACAGCGGGATTGTGTATATCATGTAAGTTAACAATGCCATTCCATACCTTTTCATAGCTTGAATACTTCGTTTATAGTTTATAAGATCTAATTACTGTGTTGAAATTACCCCATCCCCCAACATGGACGGCACTGCGTTCTAATTGTTGGCGTAAACAGATTTATAGTTACTTACAGGCTGTCAATTTGTTTGATGTATTGTGTTTTGCAAATAAATAACCAGGAATGCAGGCAGATACTCAGATTTTGCCAGAAAATAGCCAAAGGCGACACACACAGACATATATACGCACGCACTAACACCACACGCGTGCGCACACACATCAATTCGTATAGAATGTTTAAGAATTAAAAAAATAACCAAAAGGAACGCGCTCGCGCACACACACACCTTTGTGAATGAATCTCTGAACATTAAGCTTTATAGTCTGCACGTCTGTAAAGATGCCTGCTTTGCCACCAATCTGGTGGCCCCTTTTCAGTAACAACATAAAATTAATAATTTTGCACGCAGTATTCCATAAACCTCCCATGTATCTTAAGGCTGTGGTACGGTGAACCTGTATGTAATTGGCAGCTCAGATTATTTCCTGTAGCTGCTGTGTGAAAATTTTCAGTACTCGGTGATTTCAAAGATCTGTCTTACCAAGCACATCGCAGTCTTAAAAAGCTAGGTGAAGAAGGCCATCACCATCTCAACAGTTTTGCCGCCAGGCTTACACACACACATACACGTGTGTGTGCATTCCACACTTCCATTCCCTCAAGCATAATTTCAAATATTCTTGTGCATCTGTATAAGTGCAACTATTCTTCGAACACTCACCACAACATGACTGTTGATGTAAGCGTTTCAATTGCGTTGATTTAGGAAGACATCCGCTATATATAACGCTCAAGGCCGATAATATCGTTGCTCAGCCAGATAAATAAAGCATTGGCCAAACCATGGGGTCAGCTATTGATCCATATGTTCAGTGTGGTTGTGGGGGAGGGGTGACTGAGCCAGTGTTCTCCTACAGCTACGCAGCCTTATTAGCATTCCCTGCCCATGGGCCTACACAGACAACTAAAAGAGATATCCAGCTCAACACTAGGCCTCCTCTTCTTTTGTTTTCAGATCTTTCGCAGCACAAATCCATTTGTGGCGTCTGGAAACGCTACATACGGATACTTCTGAAAATAAATAAAGATATATATATATATATATATATATATATATATATATATATATATATGATGCGATTTTCATGCTGCATCGCACAAAGTCACTGTATTAAAACATTCCTTAATATAGTTATTGCTGCGTTAAAATGAATAAATGGATGATTTACTAAAATGGTGTCATCGCGAAAGGACAAATAAACATATAATGCTTGTAAATTGGTGCAGTGAGTGTCATCTCGGTTTCTCCGTTATTTTTATGCCAGTATCACATTGTCATCAAAATATTTCTTGCAACCTATTTCAAAATGAATTAACATGATGGGAATCTTCCATGCACTCAATATAACGTGCTGGAGCAATACTAACACGCAAAATACGTAATTCCGTCATTTCTTAATGAAAGTGGATCTGGCTCTTCTTTTATGATTTCTTATTACAGAGTTTATTATATCAAGTAACTAAATACTATATTACTGTCGATTAATAGAATATATATTGTTTCAAAGTGCTTCAACTATAAAAATATGTGCTTGCGAATTTCCGAGCATAGACCACGTGTTGAGACTTCAATTATAAAGTTAACAGGACAAGTGCTAAACATAACATAGCACCAAATATCATTAGGCTAGTTTGCACGCACGGTGTGTTATGTATGTGTACTGTTTTCCTGCTTATTAATGTGTATCACTTAGTAACTTTTTTTTTCTCTTGCATTCTTTCTTGCTGCCTTTGTTGTTCTAAAATATGCATGTCAGTCTCAGGAATGCCAGTCACGAGTCCAAACTTTGTGTCCAGCCTCCCACATGAAATGATCCTTTATATGGAACTCGATATGTCTCAATCTGCATTTCAGCAGTAGCCTGGAGGTACGGAGACTTGGTCCTTAGCTCAACAAGCAGTTCTATAGAAACGACTTGACTCTACCACCTCTCACACTCACGAGTTGCGCGCTCTCTTCATTTTCCTCTCTGTTTCCCCTCCCCTCTGTCTCTCTCTCTTTCTCTCTGGGTGGAACTCCCTGAGATAGTTAAAGGTGGCAGCTTTCATACAGGGGGTGTCGGCAAAAGAAACTCAAAGTAAGTCCGCTTTTTTTTTTTCCTGAGGCTGCACCAGGGCTGCCATAAATTACAAAGCTATCAACGTGCGGCCTTAGTGATTGGTTGCTAGTTAAACGCACGGACGACAACGTGGAAGTGATGGAAGGACGATGCACGGGACGACAAGCAAGGTAGACTCATCGGTGCGGGCACTTGAGCGTGCGTGTGCGCGCGCGTTGAGTTACGCCAGTGAGTAAGTTAACTCTTTCAGTAGACTGGTAAACGGAATGGCAGTGAACAGAAAAAGGGAGAAAAAGCTTACGCATTCCTTAACCCAGGTGACAGCATAGCTCTCAACTGCCCCTGATTTTGCTTTATATGTTTGCCCCATCTCTCATAAAAGTTTGCTTTTTTGGTAACCCAGTTACGATAACTGTCAGTTAATAATGCAAGAGATTAAAATTTCATACTTTTTATTATTCAAAACTTACATATAAATGCAAAATCTGTTTTATATTAACTTTCTAAATAGATTGCGGTAATATTTAAAACGTTTCACTGATTTGGATCTTTCATACCCTATTAGTTTTCTTGCGCAAGCAAGTTGAGAGCTATGGATGACAATTTAAGACTTTTTAATTGTTGTAAGTCTGTGGAAAGCCTACACTTATCCTGTGCGTGTGTGTCTGTCTGAGTCCGTGTGTCTATTTGTGTGCATGGCACGCCAGAATGGTGCAGTACTTATTAGCAAAGTCGTGAATAGGCCCATAAACAAAAGGGTAAGGGAAAGAAACTCGAATTATTAGTGATGCGTTATAATTAAGGTCTGACATATAGTAGAATACCTGAGTAGAGGAGTTCTATACTATGTGCTATAAAGGTAAATAGTTTGTTGTAAAGGGGAATGTGTAGTTAAGTATAGATATGTTACCTCTGCGTGCTACACAGTGCTGAGTAGCAAATAAGTGCATCAGCGGGTTTATGCACACACACAAAATATTATGCTCAGCGACATTTGTTCAGTATGTGAGCCATACACGATTTTTTACTTGAAAGACAGCAGCACAGGTGGAAGGAAACACTATAACGATGTAACCTTAATGTTCCCCTTTATACATTGTCAGCCACTTTTAGGTGTCTGTCGACTTCGAAACTGGGAGCGGGATACGTATGCAAAACTATCTTTTGTTGTAACTTCGAAATAATATATCTCAGACACTCTTTGGAAGAAAACCATACGATACCTCTTCCTTCTTTTTAAGCATCACACATATGGAAATTTTGCAGACAGTAGTCATATGGACGCTGATAACACAGAGCTTGCTGTTCACCAGATGGCTTGTGAATGTGTCTTCACCGCCAGCAAGCTTCTTAGTTTACCCAGCAGCATTTTGCTGCAATTATACTCCATGCTGTGCCAATTTATGGACAGCATATTTTTCATATATACAACTTTTTGTTAAGAATATTTATTATATATGCTGTTTGAAAGTATAAGTTACTGCATGAATTGCAAAAAATGTTGCGCATGGAGTCCAGAAGTCGACAATATAACTTGAACAAAATAAAATAGCTATGCTGAGAACACCATTTTAGCTGGCTCTAATAATTATTCACACACGAGTAATCTGTCAGGTGGAAAGTAACAATAATATGCATATATATAGCGGTTCCTGAGACTATCAAAAAATGCCTGTTGGGCGGCACAATTCCAGGGCACTTATATTAGCCCGGCTTGTAAAGGCTCTAGGGCCATTAGCCTAGTACATACCTTTGAACCTATTACATGACTCACATTTGAGTTTTCTCTCTTTCTGAATTTTGTGACATGCTATTAATGTTAGTATATTAATTAAAATAATACGTACATTGTAGCTGTAGTGGAAATATACGACATATGACCAAACAAATAAAATACTGACGTATGTAAACAAAAGTACATAATTAAAACTTACGAGCCTTTGATAGACCTTAATTGCGCATAAAAGGATTTGCTGTGGCACTGAATATTTTATGATTTTCCTTTGGTACCAAATATATCACACACATTGCAGAAGTTTCAATAAGGCGTCATAATGAGGTACACCGTTTCACGTAAATGTGCCTTTGTCAAAAGTATTGCTTGAGTCAAGTATTGCCATACTAACCGCCTCCATCAGTACTGCAGATGTTATAATACTATATCTGTATATTTCATTTGACGAACATACCCTGCCTGGTTTAAACATTAATCTAATTTTATTACTTTGGTTTGTACTTACTTTAGAAAACGTGATAAAACTAAAGTGGATGCCTGTAGGAAACTTAGCTAATCCACGAAGTCAAACTAATAGCTGATGCCTTTATTGTTAATACTTCATCATTTTAGTTTATGTATGTATGTATGTATGTATGCAACCAACAGTGGAAATATGCTGTATGGTTATTGTATCTACCGTCATGTGTGTAACAGCTGCTGAATAGATAGCAAATATTCTGTGGATGATGGGATCATCACAAGTAATGCTTGAACTGAGTTGAATGAACATTATTTCATCTAATTACATACCGTCTGTTGTTAACAACGCACGTTCATTTTTCTAAATTCAGAAACATAATGTACAAATACTCGATGCTGTTTAAAGAAAATAACTCAGAACCAGATCACTGATGATCTCCAGTCTTATGTTTCAACCAATAAGGCTGACAGAAAAAGTTTGAAGAACCTGCCTACAACTGTATAGCCGATGTACCACCGGGAGCATAACAGACCTCAGCTCCTGCAAATAGCCAGCCCGTCCTCCATTACAATTGTTCTAATGAGCTTCTCTACACCATTCAGAGATGAAACTGAACCAGATGACAACTGGTCGAGTCCATCTTGGTGAAGCTGAACTCCCCGGTCTCTGCCGGGGCGATGTCTTAACCTGGCTAACAAGGATAGTTGTCCCGTTTTCGTGTTTCTGTGACTGTAGAGTTGGTAATCCCCCACCCCTTGCAAACATTGCTTTGTCATTTTGTTACTGTCCCAGACGAGGTTACCACTGGTTGTTACATTCAGTCGTAACATCATCCCGATGTATGGCAGTAACGTGGAGCAGAGAATTCAACTGTATGAGCACTCATTTATATTTAAACAGAGGAAAGTGGGCAGGATAGATATACAAGAAGATATGCCAAACACGCACACGGACACATAATCGGCAGACACTGATAACCTGGGGCACTGGGGAGTCAGTGTGAACCGTCTGATCTTGTCTGTTTATTTAGCATTGGTCATCTATAGACTGACATTTGTCATGGCCTGTTCTGAGATGTTTCACGATTATTTATAGACTAATAGCCCTTCTGAATATTCATTCATACAACTTATGTACGGAGAAAGTCATCAGACAAATGGCATTCCGATATCCAGCAATGTAAACACCTGGACAAAGGCATTAATTGTTTTATCCCCGTGGGTGAGAAACACGACAGCAAGATAGGTACTATCGTTCTAGCTGCAGGTGTTCTAGAGATTTATTAACTAAGACATTGGCGAAAATGCTGAATTCGTTGCAGCAAAGTTAAATAAAACACTACTGAAGTTAAGAATCTGCTCTTTGCACTGAAAAACCATAAAACCCGTGTGCGCGCGTACATGCGGCTGTATACGTGTGTGTATTTGTGCATGGGGGAGGCGTAAGTGCGTACACGCGCAATGGAGACACCCTTTTCCTAAGTGCGCGCCCCTTCTTTAAAGTGCAGATAATAGCAACATGGATGGGAGATAATTCCAAATTTCAGACTTGGCAAAATAAATGCTGTAAATGTTAAAATTGACAACCAATTTATTCTAGGAAACTCTTCCAAATACTAGGGATCACGCAATCAATTTCAAAGACTACAAACTGTAAAGTGCCATTACTTAAACGCGTTTTCATTATTAATTTATTATTTATTTCAGATTTGATAATAGACTAACCATACTGGTCCGAGGGCCCCTTTCATACAAAACTGGTCACTTTCTCGTGTATCATTCATTGCAACTTATACGTCCAGAACTTTCTTGTCTCGCCCCCACCACCACCCTATGGCTGTAGTGAAAACGAAGTATACACGTATATAGGATGAAATATTGATGACATTTGCATTTTTCAGTAATAGGTGGATGGGAAAATCAGTGTGCAGACTAAGTTGAGAACATCTGATTACATCCTTGCACTCGAAGGTAGACACACATAGACCAGCAGATAAACAGAAAATAGCATTCGTTTGCTGTTGTGCATATTATCTTGTGACTTTCTTTTGTACGGAATCAGACCAGATGTCCACAAAGAGTCAGAAATGCGCAACTGCTGATGTATTTTATTGTATATTTTCGCGTAATGCATTAATGTAGGGCATTTGTAAGACCAGGAAAAATATCGCATCTGTTAGTTTTTTTGTGGAGTTTATCACAGTCAGCTAAAATAATATTTTTGATCACAAAATTTATTTAAATTTCAGACGCTCATTTCAGACGATCTTGTTAATCCAGAGGCAGGAACACCCGCAAAACATACTGGATATTTTGGGTTCAAGTCCCAGGGAACAGCTATGTTTGTAAGATTTAAGACATAAATAAATCAATCAATCATTAAATGAGTAACTTATTATTTGCTTAGCGGGCAAATGAATGTACGTATTTATTTATTTATTTGACATTTGTTAACCGGGATATTCCATCTGAGCAAAAGCCATTTTTCAGTGGAGGCCCAGGGAGAAAAGCTCCACAGTACAAGTAAGCAAGACAAATTTACAAGTCTTCTACCGACCTATCTAACTAACATGTCTACGGCTTAATAGATAGAGATATCATATAGATATATAGATAGGTAGGCAGATGCGAGTAGTTCTCAAACGGCCTTAGCTGCAATAACAGATACATGCTAAATGAATGAGAGTGGCAATCCAAAAGAAGTTAGTAACAGCTCTCTAAACTGGAAGTATTTGATTCTTTATTAGAGTATATTGCAGGCAAAATAACACTCATACGGTTAAAATTGTCGTTTCTGTGTGCATTTGAATTCCCAGAAGTTCAGTTTTCATCTTGGTTTGATAATTGGAAAGTTTATTTTGCTAAGAGCATTCCATAGATGTTTGTTGTTGTTTGTACTGACTTGTTTATTTTATTTAGTTTTATAGTTATTTAAAATGCGATCACACGTATGTGAAAAAAGGAAGTACATTTTAAACACGGGGTATCCATTGATAGAGCCCCACCAACATTTTCCATCTTTTTTTCTAATGAATTGTACAAGCTTTTGTCACATGTCATCTGTTATTCTAATCAATTTTCTGTAAAATCTGTGTGGTCAGTGACTATATTTTCCAGCAAGACTGTCTTCCTGCAAACACCCCAAGCACCCCGGTGTTTGATGAGGAGTTTTATATATGCAGCTTTGCCTGTGTACTTGGGGATGTCCTTGGCTTTATTTATCCTGTTACCAAAATGTCTAATGGTCATTTACATTTACTATCTATCTTGCCACACACACACACACACTCACACACACACACACACACACACACACACACACACACACACACACCATTTATTTGAGTTTACTTCCCTTGTAGTTAAGTATATGGCTAATTGTTTCTTATGTAATCAAGGAATTATCCCTGCATACAATAATACAGTTCACATATTACCGAATAATAACGTTATGAGGCATGCTTTTGTAAAAAAAAGAGCTAAACTGGGCACTTATATGATGATTTGGAGAAAGCTATCCAAGTGCTCTTGGTATCGATGCATGCTTATTATAATAAGAATGCACTGGTGATGTATTTAACGTTGTTGGGTGTTTTTTTTTCAAACATTAGCACTTTTTTAATGATAAACAACCAGTGAGCGATGATGACATATTTTTAAAGGAGTTGTAATATAAACACACTTACGTCCTTTATAAAATACCTAAAGCAGTTTCAACTTATGTGATCTGTTTATTTGATCTATAGGAGGACGGTTTAAAGAGGCTGCTTTAGAATAAATAGAGTTGCAATATGCATCTTGGAACATTCTCCAGTGGAGTAGGACGTGGGAATGATGTGCACTTATTATTTGTCCAGTTCTTGAAATCCAAGATGCGTGGTGTGACATTTAATATGTCTGTAATGAGCAAGACAAGTACGAAAGGGTTATCCTTCTACTTAGAAAACAGTGTGACAGTTAGGTGTACATTTGAACAATGAGAAATCTTACCAAGTACGAGGAACTATTTATGTGCTTTATCTGGTCTGATAAGTAACCCTAATGAAGGGAAAGGCATCACCTGTGTAATAAAATTCTTGTTTGCCATACCTTTCAACCTCTTAGCATGAGAAATCTGGACAAAGCCTAAAATAATGGGAGGACAACGACCCAAAAATAGGGGCAGGTTTTAAGTATATCACTTATAAACTTAGAAAGTTGCTAGAATTATAGGTTTTGTGTTAGCATGCATTTTTTGAAGGATATACATTCAAAAACTCAAATGTCTGTCAGTGTTTAGTGACTTAATTCCTTGGTGATTTGTCAGAAAACCACAAATTGTATGAGGGAAGAGACCAAAACTATGAGGCCAAAATCTGGACATTCTGCAAAAATCTGGACAGTTGAGACATATGCTGGTTGTTGTGTTGTCTTTGTATTTTGTTACTTCCGTATATCCAGACACAACTATTTACAGAAATAAATAAAAGTAATAAACCGATGTTGTTGAAGATAGCTGGACCAATATTCCATTGAATAGTTTTATTTTCCCTACAAAAATGGCGATTATCACATGTGTAGTGGTTCAATACCATTCAAACACATCCAGCGTGTATTGTGTGCTTTAAATAAATATTATCTCTCACTAAGGCCAGCATACAAATGTAGTCAGATTTATACTGGATTATTTAGTTCCGGCAGAGGTGCTCCACGCGCATACACACACACACACACACACACACACACACACACACACACACACGGAAAAGAATTACAAATAACCATTATATAATTATTAAATACGCAAGCCATTCGCATTGTCAACCACCTTTAATAAATCGTAACAATGTATTTAATAAGCGTAAGAAGCATGCCAATACGTGTGAAAAATAACAGTTACTGTTCCGTACCAAAAACACCTTTCTCCCAATAAATAGTCTAGTACCGATGAAAGTCTGGTTATTGTTAAGATGTGCACTTAATTCTGTTGCGCCTTCTATTAAATATTATTCAACTACTTGTATATGTATACTGCCTGCAAAGAAACGTGTCTTCATGTTTTTTTGTTTTTTTGAACATGCATCTGTTATAGCTCATATTTCCGCCCAGGGCTCGGTTAGACAGCGTTGATGCTCACACTTTTTTAAAACTGGAAAGAAAACCTGTTGTTGCGTTTATTTTTTGTGATACAGCTGTTCGCAATTATGGCAACAAGGAACTTAAATGAAAAAGCACTTAAACATTTTAATAAAAAATGCAACCAGTATTTTACATATATATATATATATATATATATATATATATATATATATATATATATATATATATATATATATATATATATATATATATATATATATATATATATATATCCTCGTTGCTCTTGTATTGCAGCACAGATCAGTCAGGAGCTCATACGCTGGGAGAGCATATTTAAAAAGTAGCAGTTCTTCTCCGCTGATACTGTTATGCTGTTAATCAGCATCGAAGTCATACATCAGACATTCGTTGGCACTTATGTTCTTGTTAGCGTTCTCTGAACCATTATAAGACAACAGAAGAAATCACAGATCATACGGTTCGCGCGTGGCTGTGGTTGTGCTATGTGCGCGCGCACTATACAGTTTTTATATTATTGGTTCAGTGGGTAAGCCCACCGGACACAAGTGTCCATTTTCAGGGGGGTGATCCAAAAGCACTAACTGGTTAAAGTGACCTGCTCAGACTGACACAGGAGGAAAGTGGAAGCCCAGGGAGTCAAACACTTGACCGCAGGAAACTGTCTTTTTGTTGTAACCATGCATTTTCCCTGGGATGACATTAACGTTTAAGTCGTTAACTTTATCTCACAGTTAGTAGTTATTTTACTTATTTAATGTCGGAATTAGCGTTACTATTGGCAAAACAGGTGGTAACTTTTAAGAATGTGTTTTTTTTTCGGTTCATGTGCACATTTTTTTTTTCGTTACTAGATGGCGCTGTGTATCTCAGTGCTTAATGCACTGCAGTGTAAACAGCCCTCTCCTTTGTAACCACGACTTATCACCTACTTAGACTTTTTACTTGTTATTTATTTTTTATTATTAACTAATTTTCAGATTATTTAAGTATGAGCGACACTCTCCCGGTGTCATTTCCACCTACAGTTTTGCACAAATACATACCTGATTACCGACAATGACTGACGAATTACCAGAACAGGACTTTATTAAATACGAAAAATCCAAATAAAAGTTTTAGACATCACTCAAAAATATCTATTTGAAAGATGACAACGATTATTGGAACATTGTTTTCTTTTTGGTTGTTTAATACTGCCAGTTATGTTATGACTTGATAGTTCATATGTAAGACACATCTCAATGTTTATCATGAATAAGCAATGTTGTCTTTGTTTAATAAAAAAGAAATAAATGAACTAATAAAATTGCACCGCGTTGAACAAATGCTGCACAGATATATACATATTTATCATATATTTTGTGAATTACTAAAGGAGACGAACACGCATCAAAAGTTCTCTTGCAGACAGACACTCAGAAACTTTCTTTTCATCACCACATATATAGTCATAAATTTCTTCACTGTACTCATCACCTTGTGTTGTTGCCCCACCCTACGTCTCATTTAAAAGTATACATACCCCACCAAATGTCAGACGTATCTTCAAATAGTGTTCTGCATAATTTTCTTTCATAATATCAACACTGTTTGCGATAAACAAACTTTGTGAAGTGATTTACATAAACATTTGAGCTCAAGTATCGTACCTGTCTCAAGATGGCTATATTAGAGGAGTGACTGTGTTCTAAGTATGCTACTGACTATTCCATGTATGCTGCGTTTATTAGATTTGGCAGTTCCAAACTTGTGTTGGCCTTTTCGCCACGATGCTTTCAAGACATGCTGGGAGAAACATATTCAGATAAACACATGGACTATTCCTACCTATCCCCTAGTATAGTACAGTCTATGATGTAAAAAAGGACAACGAGCTATCTTATTGTTAAATATTGTTAGAACTAAAACAAAATCTTACACCATGTCTCCTTGTGAACAGTTACACAGAAAGTCCATTTCAAAAGATCGCTTAACTGTGTCGCTATTTTCCTTTAATATGGGTTCAGTTTCTTTGAGGATTAGTTTATTCCTGTGTTTAATGTGTTAGTGGTATAAAACTTGACTTTATGTTTTATGCATTATTTGCACTGCTGCCACTGACGAACAATATGTTACAAAAGCACTTGATGCTAGCAACTGAGAAAGTCTTGCAAGTGCAACTGTGTCAAAACACCATTATTTATTTGTATTTATATTGCTATAATTAATTGTATATATATATATATATATATATATATATATATATATATATGTGTGTGTGTGTGTGTGTGTGTGTGTGTGTGTGTGTGTGTGTGTGTGTGTGTAAAAATAATCCCAGAAAAATAGCATAATACATTTTTATCAGGGACCCTTCTATTTTCAGGCAAAGGTTTCACAAACTGCTATGATGTTGCTTCTTTTATAAGTTTCAGGATCAGTGAGGAAAATGCATGAATGCGTGCACTTTTTCTTCTGCGAAATTATGTAGAAGCTCCGGTTTCCGTGATCCGCACACTGTCATCGTTTGATATTGGTATTTGCTTTCTGTAATCTTTTACTTGAGGGTAGTTGTGAGCGAAGAGATACACTTTTCCCAGACTTATAATCACACCACTGCTGAGATCAGTGAATAGAAGAACATACACACACACACATACTATATATATATATATATATATATATATATATATATATATATATATATATATATATATATATATATATATATATATATAGTGTGTGTGTATGTTTACACACACACACACACACACACACAGTGAAACACATTCAGTGATTGGCAAATACAGTCTTTTGAACATACATTGCATGCTTTGGACCCCGTAAGTGTCATCTTTCATAACTGGGTATGCTGATTGTATTTATGATGTTGTCAGATTTCATTCCTGCTTCATTTCCTTTGTCAGTTATTTAAAGTTATATATAAATATTACGTGATGTGTTTTCTGACTTACCATACGATAAATCAACACAAACATACTCACAATAATGTCACAAGACCACTTTTTCAACTGTTTGATGCCCCTTTTAAGCTGAAGTTAAAATCTAATGCAACATTTGTCACGATGCAATAAATGAACATCATTATATTCTTCCGTCTGACTTTAATTGAAATGTATCTTTGTCTTACTGGGCTGGCTAATACTCAAGGGATTACTTTAATATTTAAGAGCGGATTTTACTGATAGTTTAACTTCAGCATCTACTGTTTATTACTATATGGACAACCTGGATCTGACGCTATAGAATACACAACATAATACACAACTAAACGGATGAAAGATCAAAATAGTGCCTATAAAATGCTTAGGAAAATTAGCAAAATGTTATAGTCAAATTGTTGTAGTTTAACACTGTAATAGTTTGCATATACCAACAACGCCTATTACTAAGTTTCTTGTAAAATGGTGTATCACTCTAGTGCTGCACATGTCTAGAAACATTGGAAGGATTGATTTCATTGACTTAAGATCCACAACTCAGCAGCCTTGCAGGTAATACCTTGCAGGACAATAGGGAAATTGTGTAAAGAGAGTTGCTACTGTCAAAGGGTATAACTTAGTTTATGAGCCAATGAATCGTCCGCTTAATGGCAGATTTAGAACATCACAGAGTGTAATAACAATAAAATACAAACTGTATATTCCGGCAAGCCCACTGGTCGGTGTTTTCCCCCCACAGGAGAAAGGAAACACTGGGAGTACCTCCACAACTGATATCAGAAAATACCAAAATGTATTTAGACATGGAAGCAGAGTGAGCTGCTATTTTATGTTTGGTATTTGTTCTACCACAGTCTTTTATTAACCCCTTCCGCAAATAGCTCTTAAACGGTTAAGGGACAGTCGCAGACGTGCAGCGACGGTGTTGAAGAGAGTCAAACTGTAGCCACCAAGCTATAAAACAACCATATTTAAAGCCATATGTACGGCCAGGAGGATTTATCCTAATTTCGTTTTATCGTCCCTAACGTTTCACCACTACAGACTTTTTCATGTCCCTCCTTACTCGGTTAACTATGCTAGGCGATTAGTGTTAAAACTGCAAGAATACACAACATATTTACAATATAAAATAAAGCAATTATATGCCTTTACATTTCCTGTCCAGAGTTGAAATGATTAAGCCACGGAGTATATACGGACTCGGTGAAACAACAATGGACAGAGACAAGATCGATAGACAGGCTTACAGACAGACAGACAGAAAGAAAGTCTGACAGGCAACCATGTATAAATCGAGACAGAGAGATAAGAATATAAGTAATCGCCAGAGTGGTTGGAAAAAAAGTACGAAACAGGTTACTTCTCTGACGAAAAACTCTAATCTTTCAGCTTGTCCCAGCCTCAGCTAGGCTGTAACCATTGACCCTGGTTGGTTACACATACCAGCCCCATGTTCACTCCTTCATTCATTTATCTAAAACTCTCCACTGTACTCTCACATATGGGAAAACGCATCCTGATCTCTAGCATTTTGTGTGATATGGATAGATGGATGGATGGATTACTACATGACTTGCTAGCATGAGGCGTGCGTCCATGCAGTTCTACTGAGTTGGAAAGGCAGGGGTTTCCAGGTGTTAAATATTTAAGACCAAATTCAGGTTAGGGAACCCCAAACGATGGGATGGGAATTGTGATGTGAAACGGTCATTTCCGCCTTTTATAATGATGAATCACCACGATTATTAACATTTTCATGCAGTCATTTATGTATCCACATATCTGCGTAGATGATAATAATTATATACTGACCGAAAATGGTGCAGATTGATTTATGGATTGAAACCTGAGTAGTGTGCAGTACAGCATTGTTTTCTGATGTTACAATAGTAGTACTTTTTATCAAATATTGACAGGTTTGCATTTGATTCCTGCGTATTTCTGTTATTTTCAGTATATCAAACGCACTTGAATAATAAAGTATCAGCGTTGCAGAATAAGTAGCAAATACGAGTTGAATTTCACGTGAACTCTTAAGTCAATTATTTTGGAACCATATAAAAAGGAAATGGCAACACCGGTAGCAAAGTATTGAAACGTAACTTCAAAATGTGTTTGCTAAGATTGTTATAAACGATTTCTTTACAAAAACACAATCAATATAAAACGTGGACACCTCCTTTAGCTTCACTAAGCAGACGTCAGTTCACACTTGACATTGACAAATGACCTAAATATAAGAATAATAATTTAACATGACTTTCAAAGGTTGCAAGAGAAAATTTTAATGAAAAAGAGGAGCAGTCCAGTCTTAAACACACAAACATCAAGGGGCGAACACAAATTCCAAACAGAATATCAAACAAGAAAACTAACATAAGTAAATAAACAATAAAGATAAATACGTAGGTTCTTAAAGTGATAACGATTTTCTGTCTTATGCATGTTTGAATTCAGTTATAGCTGGTTTAAAGAGCTGCTGGTTTACATGCCTTACTAATGTGTTAAAGTGCGTTTGTCATTTTACTACCATTTTAACCAGAATGCCTGCAATATTTTTTGAGTAAAATTCATGAGACTGCTCTTTTTATATAATTTCCCCTAGATGATTACTGAAAATGTTGTTAGCACAATTAAATTAGCTTTACTAAGACAACCTCCAAAATAACAGTTAAATATAATATAGGCACTGGAGGAACAAAAAAATCTATGGACTCACTAAAGCAGTGTGTGGTCATTATAACTACCTCATCTTAAAATAAATACGTAAAATGAAAACAACTATATATTTTTGAGGTAGCTTTTCAGTGAAGGACAGGTTTTGTAGGACTAAGCCCCACTTTTTTGTTTGGTTAAAAAAAGAAAGAAAGTGAATCGCAACATTAGTAATATACCGTTTTGGTAGACAAGACAGTAATCACATTTTTGGTTAATATTTTAAAACCGGAAATAAACCGAGGCAGAATGAGCCAAATATTATTTCATAGAGGGCTGAAGTATGCAAATTTTAGAAATATTACTTTGAAAGAGTAGAATGATTACTGGATTTTTCTTATAGCTGTTTATTGCTGTATAATATGTTGTTAGAACTACGATATAACCTGAAACTGCTTATGAAAAAAACATATCAAGGATTATTTATCACTCATAAAGTATTGATGTTAAAAAAGTGTTGCTGACCTTATATTTTATTTATTTTATTTTTTTCTGCATACGCATACTCAGACAACAAAACGGTTATTGCATTCCTGATAATAGCGCATCGCAGAAATACAGACTGACAATGATAAATGTGTTGCATTCTGCACACAGATGCAAGCATGTCATACAGTTTTAAATATAACAGTATTATCACTCTGATTTTATTTCACAGAATTAACCTATGAATGTTCTAATGAAGTTAATTTTAATGTATATATATATATATATAGATATAGATATAGATATAGATATAGATATAGATATAGATATTCAGTAATACCAAACTTTTTTCTGTGATAAGTAGAAAACGGGGTACCAGGACAAAATGTATTTATTTAATTATTTATTTTACATTTGTTTACCGGGATCGTCCGACTGGATATATGTCCATTGTCCGCGGAGGCCCGGGGAGAAAAGCTCCAAATAGACAAAATTACATAGATAACATTTGAAAGTATAAAACAAAGTATACAACAAAGTATACAAACAAAGTGATTATGTACAATGGTCCGTGGTGTTCCCTAATAGGGGCACACAATTCACATCGTCAGACACAATTAAAGGCACATTAGATAGTATACAGAGCTTGGTGAAGTAGTTACATGTTACGATATTTAGAGATTATCCTTTCAGTATTTAACTTAATCAAGGTTGGTACACGGGCAAAGCAAAACTCAAAAATAATAGGAAAATAAGCAAACACCACACAAGGACAATAACCAAAGACAGTCTTGAACCCCAGACACTAACTCATATAAGCAGAGATCTTGCTTCTGCTGATAAGTCACTTTGTTGCCTTTGTTAAAAATCTTTACTGTTCATCTCAACAACTAATGATCCCATTGTAAAAATGGAAGACACTGTTTATTTGAACTGTATTGCTCCCTCACTGTTTTTTTTTCAGTAACACACCTTACTTGGCATATCTACAGGTGGTCCAGTTTCATAGCCAGAGATACACGTTTGATGAAAACAAGTTAACTTCAAGAAATGTTGGGATATACGTTATAAGGAATCATATTTAGTTTAAGTTAATTTTTAGTAAAGATTCGGAGTACATCTGGACCGAAAGACTGGATCATTCAGTATAACTATTGGATGTGAATTCGATCGATAGACAAGTGTCTGTGTGTGTGTGTGTGGGGGGGGGGGTGTCAAAGGATGAAACAACTAAAATATTCCGTAATAATTTTAAAAACAGGTGGTAAAACGTTTAAAGAGCGACTTGGGGTAGTAGATGGGTATCGTGGTGTGACTTCTGTTTTAGTTTCACTAAGCAAAATCCAGTTGACATATAACATTGACAAATTACTTAAATATAAGAATAACAACTTAGTATGACTTTGGTGATGACTTTGATGCACTGATGTTAATGAACATAGACGGATGAAAACGGAAAAAATCCCATATGCAACTGTATAAATTCCTTCACAATCCCCAAAAAATACGTTTTTTCCTCAATGAGTTGTCATATTAACGTGTTTGTTCCCCTTTAGAGCTTGCTGATCTTAGTAGTATTCTGTATCCCGTTCCAGTTCCACCTTTAGTGAACACTGCCTTTATAAAGAAAAGGCGGAAAGGATGCTGTCTGAAGATGTTTGAAAATAAAGTCACAAAGTTTTGCTTGGGACCGCAAAGTATGAAAAGTTTATTTTACCTTACAATTCTAACGTTACTGGCTGCATTTTGCACATAGACAAAAGTAGTCTAAATCTCTATTGTGCGGATATTGTCTGCGTTGTATCGTTATCTGTTATTGCTAAAGAATTATAAAATAGCAGGGGCAAAATGTCAGTTCTTGCCATTTTCCTCAATTTTAAACTAAGTATTGACGAGTCCATTTCTTTAGATTCTTCACAATCTGCACTGTTTTTTTTTTTTTTGTAATGGAACGATCAGTTTAAGGAACATGTGGCTCTGTGCGGGAGTGTGTTTTTCCCCATAAATGTAAATTTTTGATGGATAGAGAGAGATCTATATCTATAAGAACATACATACATACATGCAGAAATATACATGACAGAGATAGAGAAAATGAGAGAAAGAGAGATTTGGAAGGCAGCTATGGTGTCCTAAGCTCTTCAGTGTCGTTTGACATTATTACAGACATGCAGCCTAAAAGGAACACTGCAATGTACTTCCGGAAGCTGCAGTTGCTGAGTCCTTAAATGATCTGGCATCGACATAAAGTTATATCGTGGAGTCTGTGGCACCGGTTTCTTTTGCACTCATCTTGTTCTGAATCCTGTGAGCTTCTTAGCTTCTTCGCCATTTCTTTGCAGAATGTTGAGAAAATGAAATTAAAAAACATCGTTTAAGACACTAACGTATTACAATGGTATCCAAACAGTTGAAATTCATAAACGTTAAGCGCAAAGGGAATAGTTAAATAAAAGTATCAAGTTGAAAGCGCCGTGTGTATTTTATTCTTTTTATTTGTTTATTTATTTATTTATCTATTCATTTATCTATTTATTTATTTATTTATTTTAGAGACGAATTGTCCAGCTGGTATATTCTTTTTCAACGAAGCTCAGCGAGAAAAGTTCCATAAATACATAAAGTAATCAGTAGGAAATACAGATACATACCTAATAAAAAAACTATTAGGCAAATTCAGATACTGTACACTACCATATAATCGGATTACATTTATACTGTGATAGGTATGACATCAAACAAACATCAAAGATAATTAGACAAAAATGTATGTTTAACAGAGAGGCGAGCGATTTGAAATATATGTTGCAAAAAGGAAAGAAAGGTGGATTGCGATAATATAGAGAGGAGGAGATGGGGAAAATGATAGAAAAGGTAATGGGAAGAATGTTTAACATGTAATGTACCAACGTCTTTATTTTACTGACATGTTTAAACTTCTATATTTCCATTAGTGATGTTAAATGTGTAAAAATATCAACTGGAAAGGGAGAGAACGTGTTGCAGATACACTGGCAACATCAGTGGTATTTTCTACTAACATTTACTATAAAGGATCCCTTAAAATAAATCTAAAAGTAGCACCATTGTTGTTATTTGCAATCATTTTATGTCAGTAAAAAAAAAACAGTAAAGGAAAGTGACTGATCTGAACAGTGATATAAAATGACACTTTGTAATCAAGCATATGGTTGACCTGAGTCACCTGGACAAAACTTGTATTTGCTTTCGTTTGTTCAGAAGGGGTTTACACAAAAGTTAAACTTGTACTCTGAAGCACCATGGACAGCACTTGAGTTCTGCTCTACGCCATTTAAGTACGTTTCACATTATGTATTTATGTTTTGTGAACCGTGATTTGTAGGATTGTTGGATATTTCTAACGCAGCAGTTTTGCATTATTCTGTACGACTTTAATGTGTGTGTGTGTGTGTGTGTGTGTGTGTGTGTGTGTGTGTGTGTGTGTGTGTGTGTGAGTTCTACTCTGTGAAATAGTGTCACGTTTGTCACGTTCAGATTATTCCTACGTTTGCAAATTATACCCCGCATGTATTTCACTTTTCCGTTTGTCAAGTTGCTGGCTCGCCTAGTTTGCATTTGCACACTGTAGATGTGAGTTTTATCCCAGATGTTTTTTAAGTTTGGTTATAACACACACACACACACACACACACACACACACACACACACACACACACACACACCACTGCTCAAGCCTTTAGCTTAGCAAGAAAAGTACTGCACAATTAGACTAAACCTAGGAACATAAGTGGCACAGCAATCAGTAAGGTTGTTTCCCATAGACATTCTAAAATCATTATACAAAATGATTATAGCTGTCTATAGTTTCTGAAGATGAATCTCTGCAGCCACCATCCACACCATGGTCGTGCTGTCAGTATTGTAAACTTTCTTGACAGGTATAAAGTATGCAAGATATTCACACCTTCTGTCTCTACCTTCTGTTTCCAAGACATCAACAACTACTGCAGAAAACGATAATATTTCACTTGAATACAGTTTCAATCAAATGTACCAATGACTAGGAATGCCCCGAGGTTCAATGGAATTTGACTTAAATTAGTGTAGAAAGTAAAACATAAACACAAAATTACCAATTGTAGTGCCCAACTCGTGATGTGTTTTTGTGTCTTTTTCTTTATGTGGCGTAACCACCGATGTCTGGACTATTACTGATTATCACGTTGTTACTGCCAGTCGGCTTTGCATATTTTATATAACTGTGCATCTATCTTTATCTAAACTATATTAGTAGTGATGCTTTCTTTTTACTCAGTGGTCTGACCTAAGGAGACCCCTGTTCAGCTCACATAATAAAATAAAATATGCGCCACATTGTAGGCTTTGTTTCCTTATCAGACACGTATTCCACCTTTAACTTTTATTCTTATAATACCTTGTTGATGTAAAAGTGTCAGAAGAGCAGAGTTATTTGTGTTGTTTGTTTAGAGCCCCAATTTCGTCAAAATGGAAGCCGTGTTATGTAAGTTCTGTATAGGAAACCAAATCTGTATAACAGCATATATTTTTAACAAAGATCCATTTCTTTTAACTTCAGACCTTGATGATACATATCTTTCTGCGTTGTCTAATTTGTTACATAATAACATAGATGCATTCACTGTAACAAGGTTCGTGGTGTGTGTGTGTGTGTGTGTGTGTGTGTGTGTGTGTGTGTGTGTGTGTGTATGTGTGTTATAAATTACTTTCTCTACTTGCTAGCTGAGATGAACAAGTTTAGTGAACAATAAGATATCAACTAGTTTTCAATGTAACGCTGAATCAGAGTTGGCTAAGGTTAGATCAGCGACTAAGACCAAAGCATTGTAAGTTGCCAAACTATTTCAAATTAGAAAAGAGGCACGATTATATGGGCTATATCAGCTTAACCTAGTGTACTTAATTTGTCACTACTGGTCATCAACTAATTTCACTCAGGCTGTATTATATACTTTCATGTATTTATGTACGCCCGAGTATCCATAATTATTATATATTGATGGATTGGCTACGAATGAAGTACTGGGCATTTGTAACACTCTTCCCTATGGCTATGTATGACGTACTGGGTAATTGTAACATTCTCTACTAATTTATTTATGTAATGTAATAACGATTACATTCACAGATGCTCGCTTCTGTAAATATTGCAAATATGTGATGTTCATACTACTTGTCAGTTATTGTGCTTGTGCTCCGTGTATTGTAATACAAATTACACTTGTTTTGTCTGTATGTAAATGGACAGTGCAAATATGTAATATACATACTTCCTTGCGTGCTCTGCTAAGATTCTATTACTGCTTATACAGCACGCGTTTTTTTTCTCGTTTCTTTATATTTGTGGATTATATGTACAGTACCAAGAATGGAATTCTGTGTCATTAACTTTGTTGGAATAGTGCTCCTATCCGAGTCCAGGTCGTGGCTAAAAGGGTAGCTTGACCAGCCCATCTACCCAGTTACCAAATTGCAAAACAAAACAAAAGTATGAAGTGTTACTATCATCTACCCCTAAGACTGACTGCTTAAAGGGGGTGGGGGTATGGTTGTCTGGCAAATGAAGGATTATGCAATTTCAATGCACTGTGTATTTGTCTTTCTGTTGAGTACATGTGTTTAAACTACCTTTATAGGTACTTTCTATGGATTGTAATAGTAAAAGTTACTTGAACCTTGATGCCAGACTGACCCACGGTCTCTAAAAATGGCATTCAGACCAGGGTACTAACCAGGTCTATAAATAATACATATATAACAAAAACAAGTTTGGTGGAGTAAAGCAGTGGGTACTAATTATATTATCTTTCTCTTTACATTAAAACAAAACAAGAAGTAAAACACAACAACTCATAAACCAATGCTTAATTTTAGAGAAATTCCATAAGGGGTCTTTTCCGTTACAATTGGCACAGATGAATGAGACAGTGTCATTAAACATGTCTATACTTTAATGCAATAGTCGTTTACTTGTGGGAAAGCGAGAGGTCTGCACCTGAAGTGAGTAGATTGCACATCTTGCTTGCTGTCAAATAAGTTTACTAATTTGACAGTACCTCTTTGATGCGGACAGTGAAGCCAGAGAATCAGGTTCAGTGATTTTAATTAGTACAGTCCTTGAAAACTGAGCAACACTATCAAATATTCTTTGCTTTGCCAAAAGTGTTTCTATATCGAGTTTGATGGAGCAACAATTTTCTTTGCTAACCAAAATTCCATAAAACACTCTTCTTGACCATACAAATAGATCATTACAATACCCTGTTTTCAATGCTGAGTTTGTATAAATAACCACAAAATAAAATCCAGTATTTATTTTAGAGAGTAGTCCCCACGTACACAACACAGCTGTATGTGGAGATAATAGAAATTAACTATAATCCTGACAGACATAGTAGTTGTATATTAAGAATCTTGCCGGTGCAGATCTGCACGAAACAAAGAAAACCTTAAAGGTTGTCTACGGTTTCCAATTCAAGAGCTGTCCATGGTACTTCAGAATGCATGCCCACATTTTAGGTAAGACTCTTCTGGTCGAAAATAAACGCGTTTTTGTTCCAATTAACTATGGTAAGAATGATCATCACCTACAATTTTCCTTGAGCTCTACACTGAGAATAATACATTTAGCTTCTTATCTACTGCACACATTCTAAACATCAAAATTATAATACGTAGCCGTAAAATGTGATTTACAACAGGCTTATTTGTAATTATTTTACAATAATTACATATTACTAAATATTGTTATTGTACCTGCAAGTTAACTCTTACAGTAAATGGAACAAATAGTTTTAAACACATTATTGGTACTTGAACCCCAAGAGTCAAGACAACGTTTATAGATTCAAAGTGCAAAGTCTGTTTTAAATTGCGCGCACGCGCGCGTGTGTGTGTATATATCCATATCTATAGCTATATCTATAGCTTTATCTATCTGTAATTCTATAATGATTGTTCCACAACACACATTATCGACACAAAACCGAGTGAGGAAAAATGAGGACAACACAAATGTGTGACATACAGAATTATCAAATCACAAAACATTGGCAACTTCTCTTCAACTATCAGCAATCAGCAGCTGCAAAACCTAAATTAAACATTATCTGCATAGTGGTACTGTTGTGGAAAAGGGATTTACTAAGGTACTATGTGGGATTAAGGTTAGATGCAATGATAGGAGTAGTGTTAGCACTCATGAGCAGGTGAGCAAAAGTCACCTGGACAACCTTACGTGTCCTAACCCTACACATTATCTTAATAATAATAATAATAAAATCCTAACAGTATCACCACTCAAGACAAAAGGAAACAGAACGTGCGCAACACCAAATAGGCCTAACACTAAACAGAAAACACTAAACAGACACAACACTAAGTTTATCTCCTTACCTAAACCTAATTCTAGCCCTAACCCACAAATATTCATACATACACAGTACCTCTATAACAGAATATTGCACGTTCTCAGAAACACCACCTTCTTGGTCATTTATTTTCATGCACACTCTTATATACTTACAATATATATAATTTGAATTAAACTAAACGTGATTCACGCAAGTGTGCAATCGCACATTTGTGGTTCTTCTCAATTTTTGCCACTCTTTTTATGTGTTGTCCATTTATATTGTCAACCAAATGAATGGCAACCCTATATTTACATCTGTAACTATACCTATATCTATTTCTGCATCTACAGCTATATCTTTATATATATATGTGGTGTGTACGTGTATATATATATATAAAAATGCTTGCTGCAAAGAATAGTATATGCAAGTTTTAAAACTGTTCCATTCTGGGCATTTTCGCGGTTTTCCCAGTACTGTGTGTGAACAAGTTTAGGGTCTCGGTGCATACCTTTCAGCTGCCCAGATTCCAGATTTTTGCCTCATATTTTGGTTTGCTCCTGATTTTTTTTTTTGGGGTGTGGGGGCAAATCATCAAGGAATGACATCACTAAATAATCAGACATTTCAGTATCAGACTTCATATCCCCCAGAAAATGTATTCTAACACAGAGCCTGTTATTCTAGCAACTTTCCAAGTGTTTGTTTGGGTCTTTCGGCTTTTCCCGGTTAGGGGTCGCCACAGCGGAACTCCGGTCCGCTAATGATCGGCAGTAGATTTTTACGTGCTGGCTTGCCAGGCCTAACGCACAACTTTCAACGAAGGAAGGCCCATTCACACATGTCGACACACAGAAGACGCTCTAACTGAGAATCGAACGGGCAACGTCTAACTGTGAGACGACAACGCTACCGCAGCACCATCACCGCAGTATCTTTCTAAGTTTATAAGAGTAATGTTTAAAATGTCTTTATTTTTGATCCTTTGACCCCCTCCACATTATTTTTGGCTTTGCCCAGAGTTTTTGGGCTAAGAGGTCTTGGTGAAGTTACGCTATATTTTTATGGGGGAGGGGGGGGGCAGAATCCATGAAGGAAGAGCAGTCCTAAAGCTGATCATTAGCCATACTTTATTCCATACTACTTGTATGGCTGACAAATTCATTTGTTGTATAAGTATGCTGTATAATTTGACTTTGCATCACTTCTTTCCACGCAGTTTGTTGTTGTATACTGGTTTGATCGAGGTACGTGCGCCCGCGTTTGTGCAGTTTTTCTTATTTAAACATTTTCAGTTAAGAGAACGCAGCTTGAATGCGTTAGACAACTCACCACTGGCAGAAAGGTCTGCTTGTGCTCAAGGTCGAAATTTGAACATTTTATTCAGTGTTTACTTATTCTATGTTTAAGCATTTCTTAACATATTGGTGTGAATATATGCATTTTTGTCTATTTATTCAGTTAAGTTACTTATTCATCTAAGTTCTAAAATAAAAAAATCATCGTTTTAGTGGCAAATGCCAGTTCTCTACTTGTACTAACAAGTGCATGCTGTTCATCAGAAATTTGAATCAGAAATCGTATACTGCATGAGCAGAAGAAAATGTTAAGTTTTCAATAAGGCAATATTGCAGCTGCTAACTAAACTTTGAATACTACCAATGTATATTACCCAGCCACACTTCTGTTATACTAACACCACCAGCACAAGTAAAATCGTTCTATAGCAGCTTAACCGAATAAAGAGAATTTGCACAGGGTGATGTGTGTTTAAGTAAACCTTAAATTATTTTGCATCAGGTTGTATTTGTTAGTTGTAAATAATGCACAGCCCATAAGGTTTGTGGAACTGCTTTTATCTTTTTAGGATATTGTAAGACTTCTAGACTTTGTTATTATCGCAGTGTTGCTACCACAAAACAAATTAATTAAATCTTCAGCATATTTTTGTACCGCACTGTCCATTATGGATGAATTTCTGCGCCAAGTTGTCTTAATAGTAAACTGTGTATCTCTCTCTCTCTCTGTATATAGATAGATATACGATAGATAGATAAATAGACAGATAGATAAATATATAGATAATGGCATACTTAGGTTACTAAACAAAGAAACACAACACCAACACCGCAGTTACTTTCGGTGCTATCTTACTGTAGTGCATTGTTTTAAATCTAAATATTACACGTAATTAAAATGGTGTGTGTGTTTGTGCGCTTGTGTGCGTGCGTGCGTGACAGCTTGCGTACTACTAGTAGTAGTACATTTTGTGAGACTTAGATGAATAAAACACACAAGGCAATGTTTGGTGTTACAATAATGAACATTCTTGGAACCTGGAAATGATGGGCTTAAGATAGACAGCAAACAGAACTAGTCAAACTCTCCGGCAGTGCACCGAAGATAACAGAGAACCAACAATGCCTTTGCTACCTGTAGGAAAGCTACCGGGAACATTATGACAAGTTAGTACAATATGAATATTTAATAGTTGTAAAGCCATTTAGCTTTAAAGTTTCAGAAAGGAAACATAACTGAGTCAGTTATCTCATAGAGTTCTGGGATACCTTGTTTTCCATTGGCCTCTTAGTGGATCCACTCTATCAAATTGCATAATCGGTTGAAAGAAGTTACAAAAGAAATAAAATAACACAAGACAATTAAGTTTATGGTAATTTGGGGGTTAAATTCACTAAGTGGCTATTTTTCCCAACGCTGATTAGAATTTCAAGTATAGACAGCGGAACCAGTTGACACTAAGATGAAACACCACTGGAATGGTGTGTTGTTATCAAGCATGGGGCTAGTCCTTTTAGCTCAAGTGAACTCTAGTGCACTCAAGTAAAAGAGAGAGAGAGAGAGAAAACAGGTATGACTAAAATACACTGAAAATATATAGGGAAATCTTAGTAAACATTGTTAACAACAATAACAACTGTTGTACAGACTTGTTTAGGGAGTTCAGATACAGTTAAACATGAAGAACGGGCTTAACATCTTTGGGGCACATAGCCATTTATAAACTGTAACACAGATAGTGAGCAGAAGAAAAGACTTGCTTAATGGAAGGGGTTTTATTGCTATTCGAATAATTTTCTATTTTTAACGCAACATTTTATTAACGATAAATAAACACTGAAATCATTGTCCCGGTTTTGAAGACCCTTCTCCCCTAAAACACAGATAAGTCAAGCAGCCAATTAAATGAAGCTTGATTAGCTGATTGATTCACCCATGTTAATCTTACATAAAGCATAGCGCGGGAGGATCTGTAGGATCATAACTACTGGTATTTGAAGCATTAAATAATACCTACAGCATTTTAACTGATAATAAGGTACTGCGTAATATAATCCACAATCCTACAAAGCTAATTTCCTAAAACAGCTGTATGCTCTGACCTTTCAGGATGCTCCATTCTTAAGTAGAGTGGTGCCTAATAAAACATTTACTTTTTCAACTAGTTTATCTGGTCATGCAGAAACATTTTTAGACAACAAACAATTGCTTGTGTTTCATGAGTTTATGTTCTTCCTTATCAATGCACATTGCATGAGACGTACAGTACAGTCTATACGTCTCAGCTGTCCAGATTTTTGCAAAATATCCAAATTAAATTTTTAGGCTATTCCTCTTACAATTTCTGCTTTTCTGGCAAATCGTTGATGATTTAAGTCACTAAATAATGTCAAACATTTGAGTTTCAGACTTCAAATCCTTCAGAAAATGCACAACCCAAAACATGTTAGTCTAACAATTTTCTAATTTGATAAGACACTGTCCCTAATTTGTGCCTTTGTCCCCATCACACCTCTCAGCTGTCTAGACTTTCGCAGAATGTTCAAATGTTTGCTTCCTATTTTTAGTCTGGTCCTCATAAAATTTGTGGTTTTCTGGTAAATCACTGAGGTCGGAAGTCGCAAAATAATGACTTACATTTGAGTTCCAGATTTCATATCCTCCAGAAAATGCATGCTAGCACAAAACCTGTTAATTCTAGCAACTGTTTTAAGTTTATAAGAACAAAATGTCCCTATTTTTGGTCCTTTGCCGCCGCCCCCTACACACACACACACACACACACACACACACACATTGTTTTAGGCTTTGTCCAGATTTCTTGCGCTCAGACGTTGCGAGCTATGCCTCCATAACTATCAACCTTCTGACGCCAAAATGTGGAACAATACTTCTCATAACGTCGAACAAATAGGCAAAATGTGGAACACTATCTGTCATAACGTGGAACAAATGGGCAGAATGTGGAACTCTTACTAACAGCTTATTAACAACTTCAGTTAGGAAGCTCACATGATGGCTAAACTATGTTATTTTATGTTTATAAAAAGCTCATTTGATGAATTAATATGATTTAGTATTAGTTACTGTGGATACCAGGTAACAATATTAAAACTGAATGTGTGACAGACCCCTTTAGTGTGGAACAATGAGGAACATGGACTTTTTAAGACTTAAAATGAGAAATGTTCCTCCTAATGAGGTACACTTGAGAGGTATGTAATTGCCCCCCATTATTTTACGACTTTGTCCAGATTTCTTGAGCTAAGAGATTGAGTGGTATGCAGTATACAAAGTGCGTGTGCAATAAATTTGCACTCCCCGTGTAGTCACACGAGAGTAAATTAGTGCATTTAAGAAACAGAAAAAAACTATAATTTTTAAAAAGAGGGTGTGGTGTGGGAGGCTTACCACATTAATATACCACATGTGCAAAATGGAAACAGCTGTCTATACTCCTGGCAAGAACAAGCCTGAAGACACATACACGCAAGCAGTCACAATGTTGCGAAGTGTGCAGTATAATGTGTATGGGTCTGGTAAGGGTCTGTTCCGGCAACTATAAATCTTTGTCAGCCATCAAACGTACCTACAAAATGTGATTTATTAAGGAACACCGAGTCATACTTTTGTATAAACCGTTATTGTTTAAGAGACAGACAGCACAGGATGTCTACCATTTAAAGAAGTTTGCTGAAAAAAAATTTGGTTTGGGCAGCATTTGGAAGTACACTTACATTTAGTTTTGGGGGTATGAGGGGTGAATGCTTACCAATACTGAGCTATCTATGCATTCAAAACAAAGCATTTCTGATTACATTTCTAGCCAGAAGGAAAATACAGGCCAAGTCACTTACATAACAGATCTCTCAGATGAATAACAATCAGTGGGACAGCGGTGTAAGGAAGGGGTTAACGAACCATCTTCACAAAATGCAGTGCTCTTGTCTTTGAGTGATTTTTTTTTTTGAAAGATCCTGGACTTTGAAGTTAACAGAAGGAATACTTTAGATTTGTTTTTGGCAGACTACTTTGAAAAAAGCGAAAATCTCATCTCCACGTGTTAATGTCTAGTTTGCCTTCAACTAGCTTACTAGCTTTCTGTTACAAATAACTTGGGAAGCTTGTGCGTTCATTGATGAGGCACCCAGTCTTAATTTTGTGAAGGACTGAAAAAATCATTCAGAAACTTCATATAGCGTCTTATTTTGTTTAGCATACGTGATAAAACATTGATTGTCAAAGCCTAGTGACCCATGAAATTTGGGGGTTAGTTTCCTTTTTAGACTAGAGCATATAATTATGCAAATAAAGAGCTCTCACTGATCTGTAGAGAAATACTAACACCAGCCAAGAAAAGACGAG
Source organism: Protopterus annectens (assembly GCF_019279795.1). NCBI lineage: Eukaryota > Metazoa > Chordata > Ceratodontiformes > Protopteridae > Protopterus > Protopterus annectens. Next base: position 751,316,029 of record NC_056730.1, on the reverse strand, counting down.
ATATTCAGCTAAATACTTATTTCTGATTTATTTCAAGATTAATAAGCAATATCAATGAAACAGGTAAGGTCATTTGTAGCAGATATATGGTGTCAGAATCTTTATCTTCATATTTAAGGATAACAGAGCCACATTTGCTTCAAACACGTTACTTTATCCTAACTACATTTTGCATAATGTCCAGAAACGTAAGACCATTTTATCAGGGAAATTTTTTGACTACCCTCTGAGCTGCAGTTTGTTTTTGTGACATTTGACATGTTACTTAAGCTATACCCTCCACCCCCTACACATTTTGTCAATAGAATGAAACCCCTTTAACACACTCATCTTTAGCAGTAAGCAATAAATGAAAACTCATTAGTGGAGAAAGTTAAAAAAAAACAGTAAAAACCATGCTGCCGTAAAGAAATCCATTACATAAGAACAGAAAAACTGGAAACATCGCTTTTATTAGCTGATTTAGTCGGCCTGAAACGTACATTTTTATGGGGGTAGTGATGAAGTCAGTCATTCCTAATGATTAATGAACAATGTTTGCTACTACAACTTTGATGAAGCAAATAAATTGCTACTTTCGTTTTCTCTATAACTTTATTTCTTGACTGAACTACAAATTTTGCCTTTACGTGGATGTATATATTTTTTCATTGTACATTGCTGTGTCTTCATTATTTAGGGATCACTGTGTGCTTCTACTGACTGCCCTTTATATTGGCACAACAAAGAGGAAAACTGGAAAATATGAAGTGTTGTTTCTAAACTGTTATTATAGATATACGTTTTACCTCTAGCTGAGCTATTTCCGAGTTATTGGGTCGAAACTTTACTGACCAAGAATGCACAAGAGCACAGACGTGATGCAACTACTCATTATATTTTTGTTGGTTCAATAAAAAAAGTATTGCATCACCTCCAGTGAACCAACACATTTCCCCTTGTCTCTTATTTTCTGATCTAGAAGCCATTCACACAAGTCTGTTTAGAGCCTGACCAAAATAAAATCGACACAGGTGACGCCCCTTGATTTTAAGAAAGTCCCTTATTTCGTCTGAAATGTTTACTCTCTTCTTCTTCTTCTTCTTCTTCTTCTTCTTCTTCTTCTTCATAATGGCAAACTAGTGATGCCAACGTTGTTAAATGTCACTAAATAGTGCCAGGTATTACTGTTACAGACTTCTTATTCTGCAGAAATTGCATGCTGTTCCATATTTTCTCATACTATTCACCGTTTAAGTTAATTGTGACAGCATGTTAAAAGTGTCCTTAATGTGAGGTGTTTGTGGCGGATTAGTTTTGGTGTTGTCACTGACTCCGGACACAACAGATGCAGAAAAAAATGCACATTTTCAGCATCGCCTCCTCTTAGAAAAAATTCAAATGGATCGAGTTTAGCAGTCAACCTGTTTCAATAGTACACCGAACCACATTTTCCTTTGTACTGGAATGCACTTAATTCAGGGTTCAAACAACGCCTGGCGTGCAAGAAGCAACAGGTCTGGCATTAGTGCTTCAACTACTCTCTACCTTAGAATAATTTGTCAAATGGTTGGTACATTGCGGCTATCGCAACTTAGTAGTGATTTGGGAGATTATTACCGTGTTAAACTTTTTTAGTTTCTTACACATTGCAGAGACTAAAACTGGTACTAAGCAGGCCGCAGCCCCTCTGTGAATGATTGGCATAGACCTCCCAACCCCCCTAATAAAGAGGGCGTCATCTGACACTTTTGTCAAGAAACCTTTACTTTGGGTTCTTACCGTTCTTGTTCAATAATTGATACCTGAACACCTTTTCCCGGGAGGGAATGAGTGGCCAGAACTGGCCAAAATTACATTAAGCAATGCGCTAAGTAGTTGGAGAGCCATGAATATAACCTAACAGAATCACCACGTTACAGCTGAATAACTTAAAATGTATCATCTGGAACCCGGGAGAACTGCCATTGTTTATCCTATCAATCAAATGTGTTGCCTGGGCAGACTGTGCATTCACCCTGTCTGAACTCTGGTAACTTAATAACTAGTCAGTGCATTTTTTGCAAGTTTCAAGCTGCATTCATTCAATTAATGTGCTTATCTATAGTAGGTTTCGAGTATCCTTATTTTTTATATACAATTTGTATTTTCTAACATCAACACTTTTAATGACAAACACCGAGAAGTGCTTAAAGAAGCATTTTCGAGTTGTATCATTTTACCAGCACGTTATGCAGTATTATTTTTAGCATAAGCACTTATTCATGGTAAACAAACCCTGTGATTTGTAGACCTTTTCGGGTTCTAACATCATCCTAATTACTACGTTTATTTAAACTTATACAAAATATAGTGCATTATCCAAGTGTAAAACATAAACATAAAAAAAACAGAAGCAAGTGAAATAAAACAATCTAGACATGGCTTATGTTTCCGATGATAGTCCTTTACATTTACTTATCCAGGTTCTGCAAACAACTTTATTCCTAACTTTTTTTTTTCATTAAGGAATGATTACACACCAGATTTATTTTATCTATCTCTATATCCTTCATGTATACCTATTGTTTTTCCTGCTTCCTGCAACTGAAAAGAACAAACTTTGAAGCAGTGCAATTGCTTTATTATTTAATGGAGCAAACTATCATTATCGACGTTTATTTTTAACTGAAAAGAAACTGTACATGCAGCCAACAGCCCTTTGATTTACTGTACGTCGTATTAAGTCACAGCCCATCGTTACCAAACTACTCTCAGCTGTGATTAATTACAAAGACTGCGGGTTTCACTCAAAAGAAATGAAATATTAATGTGTAATTATTAGTATAATGAAAACCAGAATAGGCCAGCTCAAAACTGCAAAGTGAGGCTGTCCCTGACCTTTATAATATGCCACTGAAACAATTTAGATCCCAACAGTTGCGTCCTTGGCCCACAGACATTTAAAACTTTTATCTGTCTAGTTGCCCGATTGTCTGTCTAACAATACTAATAAAACAATTATGTTTTATATATACCTGTGAGTTAGAAAACTGATTTCCCTCCAAGCAAGTGAATTCTGAAAGGGGTCGTTGTTTGGTCTGACAAAACCGCTTGTTATGCAAGGATTTTGATTTAGTTCATTGATAAAAGCTTGCCTTAATTTTATCTCAGGTATTTTGGCAACGCGTTTGTGGCTTTTAATGATAAAACACTCAGACTGTACTTCCATTAGCAACTCCTATGAGCGTGGACAAAAAGTAAGAGGTTGCAAAGAAAAAGGAAAAAAATACACCTGTGCACCTGAAAAGGGCATGCATGCAAGCGCGCGCAGCATGGCACTGTGGCATTATTACCTACTGCACACTTAATAACATAAATAGAAGCAATGTATATATTACTGTTGCTTCAGACCTCACAGCAGGTTATATATACATACATATACCGAATAGTAAAGTACATTAGACGAGAAAATCTGCGGCTATTTCTTTTGAGAAGCTGCATTTTAAAGTCGTTAATCAAGTCCAAGGCGGCTACTGAGTAAGTCTTCTGCATGCTGGCTGTGTGTGCGTGTGTGTGTGTTGCTAGAAAACTCGTTATCATATAGGACAACTTGTTTTATATTGGATGACTATGAACTGTTGTTAAATAATCTTTCTTAAACTTACGACTTAGTTTTCTCAATCATTCTTTCTCTAATGGTGGATGCTACACTCCACATGTTTTCATAGCTGTACCTCATTCATTGAGTTGTGTTCTCCACACTTATTGCTTTTGTTGTGAAACTGTCAACATCCCTGTGTACAGTTGTTAAACAGGACGTGTGCTTTCCTTCGATTTTTTTTGCAATATTCTTTTTTACCACGAGTTTCTTAGCTACATCTTTTAGCTTTTGATGATCTTTCTTAGAATGTTTGCACTTGCATGGTTTGTAGCTATATCTTGCCGATACATGCGTAAATTATGTCGTTACCCCATAACCCTAATTCATTCAACCAGGAGAGAAGCACATCAAACAACATAATGCATTTAGTGCAGCCTAAGGTGCATGTCTGACGGTAAGTTGGCAACTAACTATATAGTGGCTTTCATTTATATTAGTATTTTGGAAATCTGCAATGTCCAATGTTTTAGGTAAACAGTATACTAGTTATATTTTGAGGTTACAGTTACTTGTTTTTAGGTATCTTATAGAAGGTACCATTTATACAGTGGCTTGACCTTATACTAAATTCTGTTTTTAAACAATTTCAGACATTTATTTTAAGTGATCCTTTCTCAACATTAACAAGAGATAAACTTATTTATTGTTGCCACAACCATTCATTCACTCATTTACTGACAAATCAAATAATTAGTGACATTTCTCTTGGTTGACTTTCTAATGACTGCATTCACATTGGAAAGATAATTCACACCAAATTAGCTTTGGTAATACTTGTGCCACTTAACAGTTTTTACAAGTGGTTTTGAATCCCTTAATGATTCCAGAGTGGAAATATTCATTATGATTGTTTTGTGGCTGTGGGGGTGGAGGGTTAACAGATTAACAGATTTTTATTCTCACTTTCACAATCAGAGTCATGCATGTATGTATCATGCATATTTTCCTGCATCCATCCATCCATCCCATCCATCCATCAAATCTTTTTCCTTCTTTACAGTAGATTTATATTCTAATTACATCACACATACGTGATTAAAATTCAAACTGAAAGAAAAATAATCATTTCAATCAATTACTATTATCTGAATAAAACTTTTCATTAAAGGCAAAGAGTGCTAGAGAAAAACATCCAGGCAGCCTGTGCTTTATGAGGAGGATAAGTCCCACATACATCCAAGCAGGAGACAGTGTAGCCCAAGCACCCCTTACATATTTATATTATCAACTCAGAGTCTGACACAACTCAGAAAATAGTTATTCAGTGTGAGATGTGGTCAACACGGAGTCTTAAGTCCAGGTACAGAATTGTTACTGTCTTTAGTCTTCAGTTAACTTCAGCCAGACAAATCCACTCTAATGGAGTCAAGTATGAAATAGTGATTGACAGCTAAATGCAATGCATGTGTCCATGTATAGCAACGGAATGATAACCCATAAATTTGCATTTTTCATAGTACTATTGTACAAATAGTTCAACAATAGCACAGTTATTTTCACTCTGATCTCTGAATTGGAGTCTATTGGAAGAAGTGAGAATAAACTTAAATATTTAATTCTCTGTCATATATGCTAAATATCTCAATATGACATTAAAACAGAAATATTTCATTTCACTTCCACCATTCCACCATTCATAGCAAGAACAAAAAACAAAACTAAAATCAGACAAATGAAAAACAGATTGTCTTAGATATTAAACACTGCAAACATTGACTGGTTACAAGAACTGGTTGATTTAAACTCACTTATTGTTATGTTCCTCCTTTAGGCAAAACTCAAACACTCATTCTCAGTTTTACTTTAATATATATATAATCCCCCAACTGACATAAATTCTGAAATAAATGGAAGTGAAATTAAAAGGGTTACCCAGTTTTTGAATGACTGGGCCACCTGGTATGAAGCATTCTATTGGCTTACCATGTGTCCAAGTATTTTCATGTTGTTATATCACCTGGAAAATATTGCTAAATTGTGTCATTAGCTAAGTTTTAAATCACAATAACGTAGACTTGCATAATGTAAGAGCTCTACCAAATTGTTCAAATTATAACATTTAAACACTTGGAAAAATATCCACGTCTGTGTTTGACCAGGGGACCCAGACACAACCACGGCTACCAAGAACAGAAGATTTTGCACCAGAGCTAAGTTTAAAACTCCAAGCTGTTAATATTCATTCAGCCCTCACAGTTTTTATTAATGTTTCCACCTGTATACTGTACAGAAACAACAATGAACAAGCAACTTAAGAAGATTATTACTTGCAGTTGGCTTCTAAAAAGGTACACTGCAAGCAGTTAGACATTCCACATGAGATTGTAAATAAAGAACACAATGAATAATAAACTTGTACAAATGTAGGAGATAACTGCATAGTACCACTAACAGGGGTAATATAAGAGAAATGCAGCAAAACGTATGACAACCATAAATAAACACAGAAAAATTAACCTGTTATAAACAAACATATAAACTCAATTAAGTAATACAGCACATACATTATCTCAGCACATCCAAAATACCACAGCCACATATAGTGATATGTCAATTCAGTACTACAAAAAAGCATACGTAAATACATAAATCTCACAATAGTATTATATAAAGAAAACATTCAATAACTAAATAAAGGATAGAGCACACATTTTCACTGCATAGGAAGACACATACATGACTAGATTCATGACTGTTTCCTCATGCAATTATTGTACATCCTCAGCCCTGTGGATATTTTGCATGTCATATATATATATATATATATATATATATATATATATATATATATATATATACCCATTCAAAGGCATTTTATAGACTTTTTATCTCTTTATGTACATACATACATACATACATACACATGCAGAAACCAAACCACACACATGCGCGCGCGCGCACGCACACACACACACACACACACACACACACACACACGACATTCACACTGCCCCCCCCACACACACACACATATATCAGGAAATCATAAGAAAGACTTGTGTATTTCAAAATATTAGGTATGATTTGTTTTTGCATTTTTTGTGATGGCTGTCTAAAAGGATGACGTTTTACAGTATCTCTGCTAGTTTTCATATCACAGCTCTGAAATCGTGAAAACATATGTTTTACATGATTTGAAGAAAGAACAGTAAAGATGACTCATTTATGCTACTAGTACAATAGAAATGAGTATTGAAAACACTACAGAAGTCACTAATGAGTACAGAAAAAACTTAGTTTTTCATGAAATCAGAAAATGTTGCATGTGCTTATTCCAAAACTTCAGGTTAGCTTTCACATGGACAGGTACAAAGTAGTGTCTGTGTGTGGATGTGTGTGTGTGTGTGTGTGTGTGTGTGTGTGTGTGTGTGTGTGTGTGTGTGTGTGTGTGTGTGTGTGTGTGTGTTTGTATGAAAAGACCCCTTCAGGCCACACTTGTACAGACCAATCAGTACTTCTGAAGTGCTTCTCAGTACTGTTATATTTAAAATCCAGGTTAAGATGTATAAAAGCAACAGTTATACTGTAAATTTGAAACTACAATGGAAGTATGTTATGCTCTATTACATTTCTTTCAAATGTCAGCCTGCAAATGAAATGCGCATGTTTGATCAGTCTAAATCATCCCAGTAGCGACTCTTCAGGTGTGATGTAAAAGGCTGATGAGGAAGTGGGTATTGAACAGATGGGTAGTATATATCATAAAATTATATAATTACTTTTGAACTAATAAATCAAGCCAATATTTTCTTCATTGCAAATAGTACAGCCATGGGGGGGGGGGGGGCTGTTGCTACAAGAAACTGCAGTAAAAACAATAAGCAAATAGGCACATTAGAGGAGAATATTTCATCACAATGCATATGAAAAAATGCAGAATGGGGTCAATTCATAAAGTTAGTTAGTTAGTTAGTTAGTTAGTTAGTTAGTTAGTTAGTTAGTTAGTTAGTTAGTTAATTTTACCATTTATTTGCTAAGAACGTTCGACTGGGCATAAATTCCATTTTCAGAGGAGGCCCATGGAGAAATGCTTCAGACAATTACAAGTACACAAATAGTGCGATTGTTATGCAATGTTTCAAAGTTTTAACAACTACAAAACCAAAAAACAAGATACAATTTGACCAGACACCTTCGGCAAAGACTGACTTTAGAACACAAATTGTGTATTATGTAAGAGAGGGAGTAGTAAAATGAAGGAAAAATGAAATGCTGAGTGTAAGCATAATAGGAGAAGTAAAAAGCTATTTGAAGGGGTAGATACTAAAGTAAGGCAAGATATGCATGTAGTAAAATATAGTTAAGGGTTGTGTATAAATGACTAGGTATGCAGTTTGGTAGGCAAAAATTGCAAATAAAAAGGAAAAAAATAGAGGCGCTGTTTACATATGATAGAATACTAATGATTACGAGAGTAATCATAATAGTTTCAATGGTAAGATACTGTGAATCACACTTGAACTCCAGGATTTCAACAAATCAGAATAAATATCAATTTCATTAAAGTGCAACAACCTCAGAGATTATTCAATTAGTTGGTTGTGGTGAGGAAGAAACAGCCCCTATGTGTGAATGCTTATCTCTTCACACACATACAGAATTTATTTTTCCCATTACTCCTCTTGAGGAAACAGTGTTTCTAAATAACTTGTTTTTGATGAATCATGCTTCATTGTTTTTTATATATTTCTGACATATATTCAATAAATGGTGACACGTGGGAGCATGATTAGTGAACAAATTTGCATCTAGATGTTATGGAAGAGTAAAGAGTAGTTATGAGTAGTTATGAGTAGAAGGCTAAAGTGTGCCCACACTATGCTAGTGAAATTAATGGCTAATAGGAAGAATTTGGCTTTATGGAAAGCAAGATTTCAGATGACACTTATATGAGAAAAGTATGTTTACCACATCTTTATATTACATTTTTATAATAAATGTTAACTCCACACATTCAGGTGATATACACAAGTCCAAATTACACAAATTTCCATCAGTTCAGTATATAAACATTTTCTCTAGTACCCTGAGGATTTCAGTTGTCATTGTTTAAACTTTTATTCCTTTGCATAAGGAAGGGGTTCTATTGACAGCCCCTCTGAGGAGAACTCTGCCATTTTCAGTTTTCACGGTGACTTCAAATTTACTCACATTTTCTTTGATGTCTTTCTTTATATACAGGGAAACATCTCTTCCTGTTTTATCATTCCTATCTTTCCTGTAATCTATGTAATCTGATATATTTTCCTTTAATTTATAATTCTGTGTGTTCTGTGTTTCTTTTATTGACACAATATTATCATGACATTCTTCAAGAAAAAAAAGCTAGATCAGATATTATATTACATACATTGTGGGCATTCATACTCATTGCCTTTCATTTTTACATTGTCTTCAGGTTTTTTACATCGTCCTGTCTTGTTGCATAATGCATCTGATGAAATCTGGTTAGTGGATGACAGAGCCTTATCATAGCCATGTAAAGCTGAATTCTTTCAGTGACTCAGTCTGGTCGAATCTTTTATTTTTATTTTTTTCAAACTTAGTAGTTACTTCTGAAATGATGGGCTGCTTTCAACTGTTTCTGACTGCTGGGTTTTACTTAATTGGCCTGTTTTATTTATTTATTTTTTTGTAATAAACAACGAAGTGAGGACAGCCTGCTACTCAGATCAGCTATTGTCCTTGCATCTCACATTACTCACATTGTGTTTAGGCACTTGTTCATCCTGATGCCTGAATTTTGGATGCGTACAGGGGTTCTGGATGGGTGATAGATTTATCAGTACCACTGATGATACTTTTCCTTTGATCGCCCATTTATTTGTTACCTTTGTATTTTCCATTTCTGCCTGAACTGCTGATTGTGTATGCCTTATGTTACTGATTTACCTGATATTTTGAGGACAGAATCTGAGATTTTCTTAATGCTGCTCTTCCTCACGTGAACCTTTTAAATGTCTTTTAATGAAACATTTGCTCGTCTCATGTAGGATCCTCCTTCTTCCTAAGCAGATGTAGACCATTACACTTGTAAAAGTCTGTATTACATTATATGGTTTCATAGTCTCAGCTGTGAGCTCTGACATTTTTGTCCACAATAATACAAAGCACCTTAGCTTCACCCTCATCAAGTTAGGTAGCCCTACTGTGAATGTTGTCATATAAGCTTCATGTCTAACTCTAATTCCTTAAACTGCTCTTCCCAAACTTCACAACCAGGTCATTTGTCCAAATACAGCCAATTAAATCTTGCATTCTTTACAATGCAGGTGTTCACATAATTATAGAGATTCATATCCTCTCTCTCCTAGCCATAGCATTAGTTTCTTGGTCCTGTCCTTCCCCATTATGTGGTATCCTAAGAAAAGTGACCTCCATCACAAACTGCTTCCTTCTTCTACCTTTCAAAAAAATACACACACACACACACACACACACACACACACACACACACACACACACACACACACACACACGTATACACTCAAATATATATATATATATATATATCTATATATATATATATATATATATATATATATATATATATATATCTATATATATATATATATATATATATATATATATATTTATATACAGATATATATATATATATATATAAATATATAGGTTCATAGGTTCATAGGTAGGTACTAGGCTATTGGCCCTAGGGCCTATATAAGCCTAGCCAAAGGTACCCTGGCTTTCGCCACCCAAGAAAATTATTTTCCTGTACCACTGTCGAGCAGAGCCACAGAAGTGATCCCCGGGGTGAATTTCCTATCTCCCATCCAATCATCAAGATTTTTCTTGAACAGTGCTAATGAGGAGCTTTGTTTGATATTGATAGGTAGTTTGTTCCAGAGTATGGGAAGTCTCTGGGACAGGAATCTATCCCTCCAGCATGTTATGTTTATTGTGGTGACGAGGTTTAGGTCCCTAGAGCGTGTAGCTCGCAGGGATTGGGATTTCTTTAAGTGGAGCATGTCTAAAAGCTCTGGGTTTGACATAGCTTTGTGTGTTAGGCAGAGATCACCTCTGAGTAGGCGATATGCAATGGAGTAAAGCTGCAGTTTTTTGAGACAGTCTGCATAGGGCATCTCTTTGAGGCCGGTAATCCTCTTTGTGAGGTATTTCTGTGGCCTTTCCAGTTGTTTTAGTTGTCTTGTGAGGTACATACCAAAAGGGGCATTGTACTCTATAATGGGTCTAATGAGTGACGAGTAGAGGGGAACAATGACCTCTTTTTTCCTGGATGAGAAACCTTTTGTGATGAGGTGTGCCACATAAAAGGATTTCCTGACTACTGTGGTGATGTGATTATCAAAGGAGAGACTACTGTCCACCTGTGTCCCAAGGTCTCTTATCACACTTTCGGTGTTACGTAGACTACCACCTATGTGGTAGTTCATGGGTACTGAGTTTTTACCAAAAGGAATGACAATGCACTTTTTGGCATTGAGCTTGAGGCCATGGCTTTGACACCAGGCATCTGTCTCAGCAAGGCCCTTTTATAGGATGTCCACATCTTTTGGAGTTTTGATTATGGCTCCTAGTTTGCAGTTATCTGTGAACTTCATTAGTCAAAGACCTCCTGTGTTGGCCTGTACTTCAGAGAAGTAGATACCAAACAGGAGAGGACCCAGGACTGAACTCTGTGGTACTCCAATTGTCACTGGTCTGAAGCTGGATTTGGAGTCTGCTACTTTCACAGTGTGGGTCCTGTCAGTGAGCCAGTTGGCAACCCATCTTGTGACATAGGGATTTATACCTAGTTTAGTGAGTTTATCTATAATTCCAGAGTGGGGGATGGTGTCAAAAGCCTTGGCGAGATCTAGATAGGCTGTGTGAACCACCTTACCCTCATCTACAGCTTTGGTGACTGCTTCAAAGAAGTCTATCAGGTTTAGGAGACATGATCTGCCTTTTACAAACCCGAACTGGGTGGGGTCCTGAGTTTGGAGATTACCAATGTCATTGTTTATAAGTTCCATGATGATACGCTCCATAGCCTTGCAGACCAGGCTCGTTAGGCTAATGGGGCGGTAGTTTCTGGGGTCTGTCTTGGCTCCCCCTTATAGATATATATATATATATATATATATATATATATATATATATATATATATATATATATAGTTTCGTTCTTCTTTCGGCTTTTCCCGGTTAGGGGTCGCCACAGCGGAACTCCGGTCTACTAATGATTTGCAGTAGATTTTTATGGTGCCAAGGTGCCAGCTCGACACCCAACCTTCAACGAAGGCACGCCCATTTCACGCATGTCTTTCGAATGCCACTTGACCGCAGGGAGGACATGCAGACTCCACACAGAAGGCACTCCAGCCGAGAATCGAACGGGAGAACCTCTTGCTGTGAGGCTACAACACTACCGCTGCACCACCGCGGCTTTATACACACACACACGCACACACGCACACACGCACACACACACACACACACACACAAAATCATTTTACTAAAAATAGAATTATAAAAAGAATTCATATCACAAATTATAATTTTACAAAGGCATTAACTTATATTCTTTTCTTAAATATTGGCTTTAAATAAAAGTTATAAATGTTATTTTTTATTTTAGGAAGAAAAGAGTGAGATGATGTTATAAGTATTCTTGTATAAGGTGTTGTCAGCAAGGAGAGATGCTAGCTCTTGGAGAGGCTACAGCATTTCTGATAAAACTGGGAACTTCCCACACACCATATTTAAGTGACTCAGCATTCTCCAATGCTGTACCAGAAAAATCAAGAACACTCCTGAGGAGGACAGGAATGGGTTACAGTAATTCATATAATAAGAGGAGAAGGTACAATCACAATTTCGCCTTTGACAGCGCTGATATTAAGTAAAACATCATTTAGAGAGACTAGAAGCGCAGTTAAAAAGTAGTTGTGTCATTTATAGAAGAAAGGGAACGAATGGTCGAAGTCCACCTGGAATTGTTTTTAACTGGCAGAAAACTGAAAAGTAGGTGAAGCATATCACATCTTTTAGAGGACCAAAAGAGATGTAGAAACCTGATATGAAAAACTACCCCAAAGAACTGGTCTGAGCAGTAAAATTGAGTGTGCCTGAAAACATCCACATCCTATTTCCATGACATGTTTTAACGAAAGATGAGAAAATAGTATTTTATTAAACTAAACAAGTATCTAAAATTTGCAAGTTGCAGATATTTGGCACTATTTACAAGCACTCCTTGCCATCAAAGCATCATTTGCTATTCTGTCATGACTATAACATGATCTGTTTCTTAATACCATCTATGAGGTCTGTCTATTTTAATAATTTAGTAACTCAGTAGGTCTCATATTCTGTATGGATTTCACTACAACCCTCTTGCCATTCTTCAGCATCCTCAGCTCAAACCAGTTCCTAAAAATCTAGAAATATTTGCATAAGTTTTGATATTAAAACAAAGTTATTCCTTTAATAAATCATTTTTGTTTGATTTTTCTACCACATCAAGTCCCTTGTTATTCATCTATATGCTTCTTAAAAGATGTCTAGCTTATTTAGCCATACTGTGTATGTTATGCTTCTCAAATCAGTTTTGGTAAAACACCCTTTTTATTATTCCTTTATCTTTTTTATTTTTAAACTGCCTCTCCTTATCAGTTTCCAGAATACAGTTGAGGATTCCAATTTGCTTCTTACTAGTCACTTGCATACAAACCTTACTGAGCCTGAAGTCGGTAGATCAAAAAATATATTAAATTAATGGCTAACCCACTGGTGAATGAAGCTTCAACTGACTGACATTCAGAGTTACTCCACAGAAAATCACTGTCAGTGAGTTGTGCCGGAAGTGATTCCCTTTTTGAGGGAATTCCCCCCTTCTTTGAGCTAGCGCGACTGTGGAGTTGGTATGAATACATTTGGGGGTGGGGGAGACTTGCCCCCTACAAAAACACATTAAAAGTGCTACTCCAGAGTTTCTTTTCCATTCATTGGCTTGAAATCAAAGTCATAAAAATTAAGTTATTTTTTAAGTAAAATTGTGCTTTTCTAAAACAATACTGATAAATATCAATGTTACTAAACTTTAAATTTTATTTTAATCTTCATAGAGTTAATTTTTTCAGTGTATTGTCTGTTACTGAAGTTAATAATTACAATAAAAAAGACAAGGCTGCTGAAGTACAGAATATAGATTAAACAAAAAAGACTGTATAAATATACACATGGAATGATCATTAAAAGAGCTGTGTATTTACAAAAAGAAAAAAAAAATTCATCCAATACAATTAAACAACCTCAAGGCATTTAAAATAGCTTCTCATTCCAGAAAGTGTAAAATCTTTGAATCACGTTGCTTGCTAAAAAAATACATCACTAAGATGTTATATAAAACCAATGCTTTAAAATACAGATTGTAACACATAATTTAGTTGTAGTACTATTCATACACTTTTTAAATTAAACACAAAACCAACAAAACCAAAAAATTACAAAAATTACAATGTGTTTCTTTTTTTTTTTTACTTTTTATTAGCTCTGTATTGAATTTTAAAAATGCATGAAGAGTATTATGGGCTAAACAAGAGTTATCGGTTGTTTTATTAGTTATAGTGATCACAAATTGGTATATATTTCTCATTACTGGCAATCATATTTTAATTAGCAAGTTTTTTAATAGCCTACTAGTAATATATCTTGCTGCGGTAGTGTTGTCACCTCACAGTAAGACGCTGTCCGGTTCGATTCTCAGCTAGAGCGTCTTCTGCGTGGAGACATGCATGAATGGGCGTACCTTCGTTGAAGGTTGTGCATCAGGGCTGGTAACTCGGCACATAAAAATCAACTACCAATCATTAGCGGACCAGAGTTCCACTGTGCCGACCCCTAACCGGGAAAAGCCGAAAGACGCAACAACAAGCAAGCAGAGTGATCCAATTATTTTAACCTCTATGGAATGAGGCACTATTTAAGTTACTTCAAGTTTTTTGAGTCTGTTGAAGTTCTTAAGTTATAGGAAAAAAGAGTGTTAATTTATTTTGAATAGGCAGCCCTTTCAGTAATCAGTTCTGCCTGTGCATTCATTAGGGAAGTTAAATGGATCTTTTTTTAATTAGAGCATTCCTTAAGACCATCAGTTTTATAAATGAGAACTATATATCCATGTCTTAGTTTTTCACTTCTTGCTGTTACCTTTAAACTATTCTTACAAAACATTTTATTTCTTTATATAACTGCTCTGCAAACTTTTTAAAACTATAAGAATTTCATTTAGGCCAGTTGTAGAGTTTAGCATTAATTACTCCAAATACCTGAAATTCAACTTTCATGCTCATGCCACTGTTGTTTACCCATAAGCTGAACTGATATACATATGTGATTCAGGCTCTCATTTATCATTCCCTGCAAAAGCTGTAGCAACTGCTTCATTTATCTCTGCAATACTGAGAATTTATTTGTTTTCCTATGTATAACTTGATACTGTTTTCTTACTTTTGTGTGTCTTGGATTAATTAATATATCCCAAATGACTATTTATTATCTTTTAGTAGCTATACTATATCCTGTGCCTTCCTTTTAACAAATATCTTCTTACAGACTTTATTAACTTTTTTTCATGATCCATAGCATTCTGTACATCTCTCTTATGAATATATTGCTTCCATCTTTTTGATTTCTACAGTTCGTCTGTAAAACATAAGTTCAGATTAGGTTTTCCCTTTGTACATTGGAATGTAATAATTAACTCTACACTTATACAGCCTATTGATTTCATTGAGAATGCATATTTCTAGACAAGTCCAGATATACTGTGTTATAGTTCCATTGTTCTTCTTTATTTATATGGCTGTACAAGTTATTTTTTAAAGTCTGTCTGTAGATTGACTCCATATATGCCATTGATTCCATTACATTCTTGCAGTTGTTTTTCAAAATGCCAAGTATGTTTTCTCATCTTGAGGATCTCTGATAATTTACTAAACATCTTATTCATGTAATAAGATCTTAACATGCCCAAAACTAACACCCAAAGGCTTACTGACAGCTATCTATAATTCGGTAGGTTTATGCCCCTAAAGTGATTTAAACACACAATCAGAATATTCCTAAAGATCTTTTCTGTTAAATGAAGAGTTTCTTCTCTTAGGTATGCAACATACATCTATTATTATATCAGAATCGTCCATTAAGTGGCACTTTATACACAGGAATTCTACTTTTGCCTTTATGTTCAACTTAGCTACTGAGCTAACTCTCTCTTTCCCCACATGTACAAATACGTATACCTATACATATACACATACATATACATATACCTGTATTCAGACAAATACAGATAGCTATAGAAAGAGAGATAGCATAATAGAAAGTCTATCTGTTCAGTAACCCAGTGTCCTATTATCTTATAGGTTATGGAAAATTCATGAATCTCTACATTTTCTTGCTTTTAAAAAGTCTGTAATGGTTGTCTTATTTCTAATACTAGAAAGGTTCTGTAGTAGACTTTTGCATGCATTCACCATGCTCTCAGTGAAAAATACATCCATAACTTACTCAGTTTTCAACAATTTGCATTATTTGCGTGCAGTCCCTTTTCCAAAATTCTACTAATTTTATTGATTTCCTTATGATATGTGATGGTCTCCTCATCTCTCCTAGTTCTCTGCTTTCCTCAGAGGTGTACATATTAAATTTCATTAACTTGTTTTCATAAGCTTCCCTAAAAGAACAGGGCAGACCAGGACCATCCATCTCCACAGCCCTCAGCAAGGGGGAGGGGGTTGGTTATAACGGGTTTATATTAGATGATCAAACTTTCAAAAGTTCGAACGTCATATGGTCGACACCATATGATCGAACTTTTGAAAGTTTGAACATTTTAACGGAAATCTCCTTACAGTGCAGAACGGGAAGATTTTCCTTTTCTGTACTGTAGTGCAATCTCGGACTTGGCATATTTAAAGAGCAGGGGGGTGTGGTGGGCACGGGTCTATATTATAATCTCAAAGGTTTAAAACTTCGAATCACTAAAGATCAAACTTTAGTGATCGAAGTCTTAAACCATCGAAACCAAAAAAAAAAAAATATTAAATTAAAAAAAAAACTAAATAGTGTGTAGGCAGAGGGGTCAAGCCCCCATGCATCCCCCATACCCCCTACTTAAATAGACCAACTCCGAGAATGCACTACATTGAAGTATACGGAAATCTCTCCCTATGGAGATTTTGTGTTTAAATGTTCAATGTAGTGCGTTTTCGGTATTTTCATGTCAACAATATCATATTCGATCATATCACAATCAAACTTTAGTGATCGAAGTCTTAAACCATCAAAACCAAAAAAAAATACTAAATTAAAAAAACTAAATAGTGTGTAGGTGGGGGGGGCAAGCTCCCCTGCATCCCCCATGCCCCCTCTACTTAAATAGACCAACTCCGAGAATGCATTACATTGAAGTAAACAGAAATCTCTCCCTACGGAGATTTTGTGTTTAAATGTTCAATGTAGTGCATTTTCGGTATTTTTGTGTCGATAATATCATATTCGATATTGTCAGACTTTGAGATTTTAATATAGACCCGGTGGGCACAGTCCCCCATATGGGGGGTGCAGGGGGCTTGCCCCCTGCTTTAAATGTTCAGGTAGTTATTTATGTAGCTTTTTTTTTTATTAGATGTTTGAACTTTTAAAAGTTTGATCATATGGTGTCGACCATATGACGGTCAAACTTTTGGAAGTTCGATCATCTAATATAGACCCATAATAATATAAGAGATAATGCTGGTTCCAAAAACCACAGAAACCTTCAAGGCTGGCCCCAATAAAGGCTGTCCCTCCTTCAATAGTATAAATCTCCACAAAACGAACACTCCAATTCAGAAGTTGGTCAGTTGAATGTCCACAATGAAACGAAGTCGGCCCAACAATAAAAAAACAATACTTTATTGTAAAATAAAATAACACAATATTCACATAACTGGATTAAGCACTTTCATCTCCCATCTGGAGACTTCATCAGAATCATAGGCTTAATTATGTTCTCCATTTAAATACTGCCTATTAGTTTCTCATTGATCAACCACTAATCAATGCAATAATTTAACTCTAAACTTGCTTAAATAATTTATACACCCATGCAACATACAATTTATAGTATTTCCTAAAAGCAGAGTACTATATATTTATATAAATATTAAATAAAAGTATATATTAATGGTATTTTGAAATACTATATTTAAATATGTCTTAAAAATACATTTTAAAAATATAAAAAATATAAATAGTTATAAAATATAGCAGCCTTATAAATATATGCAGAATTAAATTACATGATACGTGTTAAGTAACTATAATCCAATGGTGGATAGTCCTTGATACCTCATGCCCTATCTATTTAATACAACGGTCAAATAAATGTATGTAAATTAATAAATAAACAAACAATAAATGAAAACACCATAATAAAATCAGACATCTAAATGCATTACTATAAAAATGTCCTAGCATATAATGAACTCATATGTATGTTGTAGTAATCTATACATAAATGTATTTATGTATATAATATATAATGTATAAACTCTTAATAATTTTATCTTTTGGGGGTTGGTAGCCAACAGTCTGAGGGCTGGTGTTATAGAGATGTGGTCATTTAGTCCTGGATTGTGACATGCATCCAGTCTTAATTGCCATATCATCTCTCTGAATTCCAATTTATTTTCCCAGTCTCCTCCTCTCTCACTGTGCTTCACCTCTTCCAACACCCAAAATTTATAGTCTGCTTTGTCACAAGTTAAAAAATGCCTATATAAAGCATTGTTTTCATTTTTTCGTGTTATATCATACATATGTTTATATATACGCTGTCTTAAGCTACGTTCGGTCTTCCCTCTATAATATGCCCAACAAGCTGTGCAATAAGCAAGATATACCACCCCTTTAGTGTAACAACTGGAATAAGACCTACTTCTAAGTTTATAAGGAATACTCTGTATGTTTAAATCCTTAATTCCTGCATGAACGGGCACTGGGAACACCTCCCACATTTAAATATTCCAATCCTAGTACTAGCCCCTCCTTTATATTCAACTTTTTGCTTTTCTAAAATTTCTTTTAAAGTATAATTTCTCTTATAACTATATCTAAGGGGTCTCCTAAATATATCTAACTTGCTGGGCATTCTGTTGAACATGTCCCAAGTATTTTTAATGCATTTTTTAACCCATCCTATATTCTGTCCCTGGGTTATAACCAAATATGGTGTCTGAAGTCCAACTTGTTTAGTTTCATTCAATCTCTCTCTGTTACTAATTACTTCGCCACTAGTAAGTAAGGGTAAATATATT
Organism: Protopterus annectens; assembly: GCF_019279795.1. Classification (NCBI taxonomy): domain Eukaryota; kingdom Metazoa; phylum Chordata; order Ceratodontiformes; family Protopteridae; genus Protopterus; species Protopterus annectens. The sequence goes on along the minus strand of NC_056730.1, from coordinate 751,297,081 downwards.
GACCCCAACCCTTCAAATTCCATTTTTAATAGGGTTGATAATGCTTTTGGGGTATCCCCTTTCACCAAATAGTGTATGTACATAGCTGATTTCTTGATGAAATCTCTTTCATCTGATGTCATCCGGGCCTTCCTTACCATCTGCCCTTTGACTATGTTATGCTTTAATAATTGAGGCTGATCACTATCATAATGTAGATAGGAGCTTGAAAAACACTTTTTCCTATAAATATTAGATCTATATCTGTTATTGGTGTTATCCATAGTAAGTCTCACATCTAAATAGTGTGTGAAATGTAAGAACTCAGTAATACTATTCAAAAATTCCATAAATGGGGTAATCAACTCCTGTGGTCCATTCCATAAAACAAATATATCGTCCAAAAGCGATAATATTTCTCTACATATTCAAAATAACTGGAATTAAACACATAATGAGTCTCCCAATATAACATAACAATGTTTGCATAAATGGGAGCACAGGAAGAACCCATGGCTACCCCATCAAACTGGTGATACAATTCCCCTTGAAAATAGATGTAATTATATTTCAATACCATTTCCATATTCTCCAATACTACTTTGAAATAATTTCGTGTCAAACAACCAAACTCTTCTAACATTTGCTCAAACCAACTCAATCCGGTCTCGTGGGGCATCACAGAAAAAAGATCTGTAACGTCAATAGTCAAAAATATGTTGTTGTTATTATATTCTATAGTTCCAATTTTATTCAAAAAGTCCAACGAATCAATAAGTATATGTGGATACCTGTTGTAAAAAGTTGGTATCCACAAAAATTGCCAGGAGTTGTGTCTTTGACCCTTCAGAGGTAACTATGCATCTAAGTAGTGGATTATCTATCCCTTTATGAATTTTGGGAATAACAAAGATTGCTAGAATAGTGGGTTTAGGTCCCCTCAAAAACTGATATAATTCTAGATCAACGAGTCCCTTTATCAAATTGCCTTCCAGAATCAAATATATTTTCTTATATGAAATATTGAGTTCATTTTTAGATACTGAAGCATATCTATTCCCTCTATTTAGAATACCCAACATTTGCGCTGTATAATCCCACTGTTCCATAAGCACCACCCCAACCCACCCTATCTGGCTTCATAACTCTTATCTTATTGTTCTGACTTAGTTCTTTTAATAATCTTGCTTCATCTGGGGACAAGTTTGGGTGATAGTACTTATGTGTTTTATACTCATTTCTTATTTGACTTATAACACACATCTCAAAGTTTTGCAAGTCTTGGTGTAGTGGGGGTTATAAATACTTCTCTTTTTCAAAATGGACTTCTTATTCGATCCTAGTGAATCCTTGAAAATGTTTTCTAAATTTAATTTCCTTGTGAATAATTTGATATCCAAAATAACATCCTCCAATCTCAATTGTTGTACCAGTACAAAGGTAAACCCTTTTAGAAATAAAGAAAATAATTTTCATCAATTACCAAACTGTGTAGTTATAAATATTAAAATTCTTGAATGTGTGAGCAATGTTCCTCACTTCACTAATTCCCATAAATATATTGTATATATTGGATCCTTCTTCAACTAAATCCATGTCTTCAGTACTATCTGTCATAACTTGTAAAATTACATCTGAACAAGTATACAATAAACCTCCATTAGTGCTATAGCCATCTAAGATGTTAGAAACTTGTATTATTATTTATTGTTTATTTATTAATTTGCATACATTTAATTGACCGTTGTATTCAATAGATAGGGCATGAGGTATCAAGGACTATCCACCATTGGATTATAATTATTAACACATATCCTGTAATTTAACTCTGCATATATTTATAAGGCTGCTATATTTTATAACTTTTTATATTTTTTATATTTTTAAAATGTATTTTTAAAACATATTTAAATATAGTATTTTAAAATGCCATTAATATATACTTTTATTTAATATTTATATAAATATATAGTACTTTTCTTTTAGGAAATACTATAAATTGTGTGTTGCATAGGTGTATGAATTATTTAAGCAAGTTTAGAGTTAAATTACTGCATTGATTAGTGGTTGACCAATGAGAAACTAATAGGCAGTATTTAAATGGAGAACATAATTAAGCCCATGATTCTGATGAAGTCTCCAGATGGGAGATGAAAGCACTTAATCCAGTTATGTGAATATTGCGCTATTTTATTTTACAATAAAGTATTGTTTTTTTTATTGTTGGGCCGACTTTGTTTCATTGTGGACATTCAACTGGCCAACTTCTGAACTGGAGTGTTCGTTTTGTGGAGATTTATACAGATGAAGAAGGGACAGCCTTTATTGGGGTAAGCCTTGAAGGTCTCTGTGGTTTTCGGTTTTCATTTTGCTTTCTTGTGTGTTGTGTGATAGATAATGCCGGTTCGGGTGTTCATTCACCAAGCTACATATGTGGTTGCCCTTTCTGTAATTGCACAGGAGTATGCACTTGCAAGGGGAGGGAAGGACATAGTGGTCCCTTTGTTGGCACAGGTCAAATGTTTCCCTTTATTAATCTGCATTATCCAAGGCATGTGTCCGTGCAGCTAAACCAAGATTACAAACCAAAAGAAAAAAGCTCACTTAGTGTAAGATCCAAGTGCCTTTCCAATCCAACACATGCTCAACAACTTCTACAACTGTTGTTACTAGTAATAAAACCAGCCAGTGAATATTGTCTAAAATAGTTTATTTACTAAAAAAAACTTACTAATACCAATTCACACAGTGGGCAAATGAAGGTGGAAGGAACCAAACCCTATACCCTGTCCATAAAAGATAGTTAGACTTGAGGCTGTTACTACCTTAGTTGCTCCATGTTTCTGGCTATCAGGCCCACCTCAATCAGACTAGAGCCTATTCATTTCCACTTTACTGGGTAACCCCAACATAGAGACAAGAACTGTCTAGATGTATTCAGGCAAACATGAAAGCAATTTATGTCCTCATCAGCCTCCCAGGAATGACAGTATATATTATAGGTCCTAACCTCTTGCCTGGGTGGTGGACATGAGCTCTAACACCAAACGGACCACTATGCCCCCCCTTGCAAATACATTAGGTAGTATTTCTGTAGTGAGTTCTCTTTTGAGAAATCATAATGGAGTTGAGGGAAGAAGTGGGTACTCTTGTTTTGCAACAGGCTTTTACTGCAATGAAGAAATTTGCATGAAACCAAACAGCATATGTTAGTTAAAGTGTGTGTGTGTGTGTGTGTGTGTGTGTGTGTGTGTGTGTGTGTGTGTGTGTGTGTGTGTGTGTGTGTGTGTGTGTGTATGTGTGTGTGTGTGTGTGTGTGTGTGTGTGTGCACTCGAGTTGGGGGATAATATGACCAGTCATATGGGGTACACTGGTAATTAAGTAAAAAAAACGGATTTTTTCATCACCCCCCTTAACCTGTCTCTACCAAGAGTTGAACAAGCAAAGCCTCATCACTTGTTTCCCCTTCAGCTCCAACAGGTACCTGAGTCACTAATCAAACTCTGGTCACTTGGGTCACGGTCAGGGGTTTATTCCTCTGACTAATTAAGCCATCATATGCATGTGGGTTTCATTGGCTATTGCATATCAGTAAATGAATGACCCCACTAATACATCACCTGCAGTGAAGGTATAACATTGTCTGGCAGCAAAATCAGTGCAATTAAATATGTCCTAGCTACAAAAAATCAATGGTATAATTCTACTCAAATATCAGCCATCAGACCATGATAGGTTATTTCTTCAAGGGTTCAGAGGTTCCCACACCAGTCCATTGGCAATGCATCTAAATTGTTTATTTTTGAAGGAAATCAGTAATTGGGTTGACAAAATTCAGTAGCTGTTACTATAGAAATCCCAAGACTTATGCAGAGATTTTTGTTTATCCAGATAATACCACTGCATCTTATTACAAAGAACATTCTCTGGGTTAAATTTTTCTCTGAGGCTGATGTTCATCATATTGATTACTGCTGTAGTAGCCTTAGCTGTATAGTTTATATCCTGCCAAGGATATAATAGCTGACCATCATCTAAAGCTCCAGGGTACTTTTCACGCACCCAAACAGTTAGGTAGCTCAAGCTGAGCTGTCTAAAATAAATGTTTAGGCATCAAGCCCTTCGGCATTTTCCTGCCAACAAAGAGTGGGAGGCTAAGCCCTGAAAGGACAATGCTAGGAAAAGCAAAAAAATAAATGTCCACACCCTGGCATAAAAAAAAAGGAAACATACCCAAAACAAGGGTGAATAGAGGGAAGCAGCAGTGATCATTCAAACATCTACCGTTATGGTAAGTTTATTTGCACAGCTGTACTGTGTTCATCATGTTGATCACTGCTGTAGTAGCCTTAGGTTATGGGTAGAATACCCTAGCTTACTACAACCGGGAGGTGGGAGGAGAAGGGTCCAGGAGTTCTACTCTAAGGACCTAGGGCAGGCATACTCATAGACCTCTTCTCATTGTCCACAAAGATTATTGCTGGGGGGTATTAGCATGCTGTGAGGGGTCTGAGCAGAATAGAAATGCCACTATAGTATGGTGACATCTCTCATGTACCATCCTTCTCTGAGTGCTTGATGGCACAGCCCCTACAGCAACCCATAGAGGAGAGGATATCACATGGAATTTCTCCCCCAGGATGATGATCCTACTGGTGCAGGTCATATCAGGGAGCTACTAATATGTAGGAAGCTACAGGGATTGTGATCACTGCGAGCAGGTATTGGGAATCCAAAAGTCAGAGGTAGCATTGGGGAGATGAAAAAGAAGAAAGAAAAAAAACAAGAACATCATGTGTGAAAACATGCATGCATTCTTCAGTAGAATCTGTGAAGATTGGGGAAAGATGGGTGAAGGCTGCCAGCCTAGTCAAACAGAAATTGATACATAATTCTGTCATTTGTATAAATAAATGTAAAATACAGGCTTGTGTTCTTAAATGAAAGAAAACAATGTAAAATGTTACCTTCAAGATTGTTGCAACATTGCCATCTGCTGTAAGGAAAACCAAGCCAAGCATTTCAAATGTTCTTTGAAGTTACAATTATCTAAAAACGTGGTGCTGAAGCGGCTGGCTGAACACATTATTTCTATTATCTTAACTTAAGGAATAATTGTTAGAGGATGCATGTGAAATGTCTTTTATTGTTGTATTTTCCTGAGTAGGTGTTAGATTGCTAAATAATTCAGTTTGTGGCCTGGGAACTCCAGACTAAGTGTCAAAATGATGTAATGCGAATACTAGGAAAACCTAAGTGTCAAAATGATGTAATTTGGGAGGGCCTTAGCAGAGCTGTTTGTTAGTGAGTTTTAAAAACTATTGTTGAGAGAGAGACTAAAAACATTTTGTCTTGGACCATCAACCCCAGCACTGCTTATGCTATTTATATATGTAAGTAGGATCATAGCACTGTGTTTTCTCTTAAAAATAGCTAAAGATTAGAAAGTTAGATTGTGTTTTTTTTTCTTTGACATCAGACCTGTCCTACTATATTATTTTAAGTTTCTGTGTGATCTCTGAATTCTTAGATATCTCTGTGGTGTAGTAGTATTGTCTTGTGTTTTTAATTATTTATTATTAAATATTTTAAAACCTTTATCTGTGGCTGGTTTGTGTAAAGAGAAGTTAAGCTCTAGAGTACATTGCATATTTATAGAGTTGATTGTAATAAGCCACTCTAATAAGCCTTAGACTTGAATAGTCACATTACCAATTGGATAATAATACTGCACAGTAATAATTGGACACCCTTTCAAGGGCCTTTGGGTAGCTGATAAATGTTAGCTGGTGGTGACAGAAATTACTACCATATAGTCTGGGTAAAGGGGCACAGCTGGAAAATCTGTGTCAGCCTTTCCCAGGAGTGTCTGTGAAGTTGTATAAATACTTATCTCAAAGTGTGTGTGGTGTGTCAGCTACCTGGGCAGGGACACGAAGCACTGATGGGACAGAGAGGGTACTGGAAATTAGCTTGCCATCTAGGCTGAGATCTGGACCTATAGCTGTGCCAGTGGGGAGTTTTATTGGGGACCTGGAGAGCAAGGGAGCAACCAGCCCCAGACTGACTGTGATCTCTGTGTGCACTTAAGGGAAATTGTACTTTACTGTGAGTATTTGTTATCCTTTCCTCTTCTATGAGACAACCTCCCTGGTGTTAGTGGTGAGGATTGAGGCTCCTTGATTGCTGGGCCAGGGCACGGTCATCACATATCTGGTGGTAGTGGCGGGATTCGAACCCACACCTCCGTGGAGACTGGAGCTTATGTACAGTGATCTCTGAAGGTGTTTTGTACTCTAAATCAGCCACGCAGTGTATACTCAGAGTTCAGATCACAATTGTTTTATTTCTTTTGTTAGCTTAGTTAGTCAGGGTGAGCAAGCAGCATGTCAGCGCAGGAGTATGGAAAGCTGACAAGGAGCCAGCTGGTGGAGATGTGCCAGGCTAGGGGACTGGTGAATGGAAACCTGATCGAGGCAGACCTGATTGGAGCCTTGGTTACAGCTGCATCAGAAAACAGCATCCAGGAGGACAATCAGACTGGCAGTGGAGATACAATATCCTCAGAGAATGGACAGCTCAACCTTTCTGCAAAGGACAATCAGACTGGCAGTGGAAATACAATATCCTCAGAGAATGGACAGCTCAACCTTTCTGCAGTGGACTTAAAAGCCCAGCTGGAGCTAAAGAGACTTGAGTTGGAGGCCAGGCATTTAGAGATAGAAGCTGAAGAAAAGGAGCATCAGAGGAAGCATGAGAGGGAAATGCGGACTCTTCGTCAGAGTCATGGAGGTAATTGGGAAGGGAATAACTGGAGCCCAGAAGCACAACAGGTCAGTAAATTTCTTCCACAATTTAAAGAGGGGGATAATTTTGATAGTTTCATTCACATGTTTGAAAGGGTATACAAACAGTATATTGTTGACCAAAGGCTCTGGGTATGGTTCCTGACCCCCTTACTCCATGGGAAAGCTGTAACTTGTATATCACAAATGCCTGACTCTGTCTTTTATGATTATACTGCTGTAAAGAAATGTATGTTAGATTGTTTTAAGCTAACACCTGAAATGTATAGGAAAAAGTTCTGTGAGCATAGACGCAAGGCAGATGAAAATGTATGTGAATATGTTGCTGAACTAAGCACTTATTTTCTTAGCTGGGTGAGTGGGTGTCAGGTCACCACTTTTGAAGGGCTGGCAGACATTTTGGTGAGGGAACAAGCCCTTAGCACTTTGCCTGAGGACATGAGAATCTGGTTAGCTGATAGAAAATGTCCGACTTCAGATGAGTTGGGGAAGAAGGGAGACCTATACCTGGCCAGCAGGGCAGTCCTGCACAAGAAGGGACCCCCAGAACTGCTCATGGGTCTAAAGGAACCCACGGTGGGCAGCACAGACTGCTCCAACAGAATTCGCCAGTAGCAGAGGAAGTCACTAGTCCAGGTACACATCCAGGACCTAGGGTGAAATGTTTTGAATGCAATCAGTGGGGCCATGTGGCATACATGTGTTCACGGAGGCAAGGTGGGGAGCCAAAGGTGAGGGAGCCAGTAAATGGGAAAGACAAAATGCCAACAGTAGGTTGTCTTGGGACAACAAGGGTGCAAACTACCACCAGAGGTTATATCCTATTGTAGTGAATGGCAAAGAGGCCATTGCTAAGAGAGACACAGTCTCTGATATAACCATTGTAAATCCTGCACTGGTTACAGAGGAGCACTACTTGCCTGGGCAGTCTATTCCAGTCAGGGCTTTAGGAGGGATCCCATTCCAAATACCTTTGGCTAGGGTTCACCTTGACTGGGAGGGTGGAAAAGAAAGCCAGCAAATAGGTGTGTTTGAGGATATACCTGCAGACGTCCTGATAGGGAATGATTTTGATAGTGCAGTACCCTGCACTTGTGCAGTTACACGCAGTCAGGCTTGGAGACAAGCATGTTGGTCTGGTAGCCTGGGGGGGGGGGGCCCAGACAAACTGCATACTTGCAGCCAGGACTGCTGAGGTGGTTACTTCAGGGAGGGAGCTACTCTGTAGCAGTGAAACTGAATGTGAGCCACAGCTGCTTGTGGGTATTGATGTTCCCTTGGACAGGGTAACTGCAAGGGTAGAGGTGAGTAGTACCCAAGCTGACAGTGAGGCACCACTGACAGAGGATGCCAGACTTCCTGTAGAAGGGGAGCTGGCAAGAGTTACAAGGAGAGAGTTGAGACAGGCTCAGCTCTCAGACCCTACATTGCAAGGCCTGAGGCAGGTAGCTAAAGAGGCACCTGATTCTCAAGGGAAGGGGGAATCTGTATACTGGGACAAGGGGTTACTATACAGAGAGTGGACCCCTGAGGGAGGGCTAGAAGGTGAGAGAGTACAGCAGTTGGTAGTGCCTAGAGCCTACCATCTGGAACTTCTAGTCATAGCCCATGATATTCCTTTTGCAGGTCATATGGGCATAAAACATGCAAAGAGGCGTATTATGCAAAACTTCTATTGGCCTGGAATTTTCAGAGATGTAACAGGGTACTGCAGGACCTGTGAGCATTGCCAAAAGGTAGGCAAGGTAGGAGACAAGGTGAGAGCTCTTTTGATGCCTTTGCCTGTGATTGAGGAGACATTTCAGAGGGTAGCTATGGATATTGTAAGCCCTCTGAGTACCCCATATTCCACAGGGAAAAAGTATAACCTAGTGGTAGTGGATTATGCTACACGATACCCTGAGGCAGTGGCTTTGTCCTCCGAGGCAGAGAAGGTGGAAAATGCTTTGTTAGAGATTTTCAGCAGGGTAGGTTTCCCAAAAGAAATACTGACTGACCGAGGTGCAATTTCATGTCAGGTCTGCTGACTTGTCTGTGGAAGTCCTGTGGGGTGAAGCACATGAAGACCACCCCCTACCATCCCCAGACTAATGGCCTTGTTGAGAGGTTAAACTCTACAATCAAGTCCATGCTACTGGCATTTGCAGATCAGTTTAAGAGGGAGTGGGACAAATATTTGCCCCATCTGTTGTTTGCTTACAGAGAGGTTCCCCAGGAATCCACAGGGTTTTTACCCTTTGAGTTGCTGTATGGGCATAGAGTGCGGGGACCTCTAGATTTAATTTGAGATGAGTGGGAAGGTGAGTGTGAGTCTCACAAGGAGTCTGTTGTGGCATATGTCCTAAACCTCAGGAAAAGGCTCAGGGAACTCATGGGCTTGGCCCAGGAGAACCTGGCAGAAGCCCAACAACAGAAAAAGGTGTGGTATAACAGGAACACTTAAGCTAGAGAATATGTTGTGGGGCAGCAGATAATGGTTCTCATTCCTGTCAGACACAACAAGTTGCAAGCAGCTTGGGAGGGAACCTACAAGGTGGTAAGAAAGTTAAGTGATGTTAACTACACGGTGAAAGTGCTAGGCAGAAGGCAGGGGCACAAACTGTACCATGTTAACATGATGAAACCTTACCATGATAAGGAGGCCCTTGTTCTGAGCATTTGCAGTGGATTGCAGGAGGAGTCTGAGGGAGATCTGGGGACTGATCTCCTCAGTGAGACTCAGGCTGACACCTCGTTGGAAGGGGTAGCAATATCCCAGCAGCTATCTCCTACCCAGATTCAAGAAATCTGGGCAGTGTTGCAGGAATTTGGGGATATGTTCACTGGGAAACCAGGGAGCACCCACCTGGTGCAGCACCAGGTGGATACAGGACCCCAAAGGCCTATTAGGCAGGCCCCTTATAGGGTGCCTGAGAGAGTCAGACATACTCTGAGGGAAGAGGTACAGGAGATGTTGGAATTAGGTGTGATTCAAGAGTCCAACAGTCCCTGGGCCTCACCAGTGGTATTGGTGCCAAAGAAGGATGGCAGCACCAGGTTCTGTGTGGATTACAGGAAATTAAATAGTCACACAGAGTCAGATGCTTACCCCATGCCTAGGACAGATGAGGCCCTAGAGCAGCTGGATGGAGCTAAGTATCTTAAAACCATTGATCCTACCAAGGGTTACTGGCAGGTGCCCTTGACTCCCAGTGCTAGAGAGAAGGCAGCCTTTGTGACTCCTTTTGGCTTGTACGAGTTCACAAAGATGCCCTTTGGGATGAAGAATGCCCCAGCAACTTTCCAGAGGCTAGTGGATAATATCCTAGCAGGAGCAGGAGGGTTTGCCCTTGCTTTCCTAGATGATATTGCCATCTACAGCCATTCCTGGCCAGAGCACCTTCAGTATGTCAGGGAGGTGGTGGGCAGACTACAGAGGGCATGGCTGACCATTAAGCCGAGCAAATGTAAGGTGGGTATGGCAGAGGTCTCCTACCTAGGACATAGAGAGGGGAGTGGTAAGATAAGGCCAGGACCTGCCAAAGTGGAAGCTATTCAAGCATGGCCTGCACCTGTTACCAAAAAGCAGGTGAGGGCATTCTTAGGGACAGCAGTGTACTACAGAAAGTTCATTCCTAGTTATAGTACCATAGCTGCTCCCCTCACAGACCTGACAAGAAAGAACAGGCCAGATAAGGTAGTGTGGACCCCAGCATGTGAGCAGGCAGTTCAGATGCTTAAAGAAGTTTTGGGAAGACCCCCTGTGTTAGCCAGTCTAGATTACAGCAAATAATTTGCTGTGCAGGTGGATGCTTTGAACCATGGGGTGGGGGCTGTACTTAGCTAGATTTCTTCAGAGGGAGAAGAGCACCCAGTGGTTTATCTCAGTCATAGGCTCCAACCCAGGGAGGAATGCTATGCAGCTGTAGAAAAGGAATGTCTAGCTAAAGTGTGGGCATTGCAAAAATTTCAACCTTATCTGTATGGAAGAAAATTTACTGTAATGACAGATCACAACCCTCTAATATGGTTAAATAGAACCAGTCAGCAAAATGGCAATTTGCTAAGATGGAGCCTGGGGTTGCAAGCATATGACATGTCAGTGCAGCACCACAGTGGGAGTATCAATGCCAGTGCAGATGGGATCTCAAGACAGGGAATGGGGTGAGGTACCCTCAGATAGACCTAACCCTCTCAAGCGGTGTTTCTCAAGGGTCACTTGAAAAGCTAGCTTGAGTTCTCCAGGGGGAAGAGATGTGAAGATTGGGGAAAGATGGGCGAAGGCTGCCAGCCTAGTCAAATAGAATTTGATACATAATTCTATCATTTGTATAAATAAATGTAAAATACAGGCTTGTGTTCTTAAATGAAAAAAAAAACATTGTACAATGTGAACTTCAGGATTGTTGCAACATTGCCATCTGCTGTAAGGAAAACCAAGCTAAGCATTTCAAATGTTCTTTGAAGATACAGTTATCTAAAAAAGTGGTGCTGAAGCGGCTGGCTGAACACAATCTTTCTATTGTCTTAACTTAAGAAATAATTGCTAGAGTATACATATGAAATGTCTTTTATTGTTGTAGTTTCCTGAGCAAGTGTTACATTGCAAAATAATGCAGTTTGTGGCCTGGGAACTCCAAACTAAGTGTCAAAATGATGTAATGTAAATACTGGGAAAACCTAAGTGTCAAAATAATGTAATTTGGGAGGACCTTAGCAGAGTTGTTTGTTAGTGAGTTTTAAAAACTATTGTTGAGAGAGAGACTAAAAGCATTTTGTCTTGGACCATCAACCCCAGCACTGCTTATGCTCTTTATATATGTAAGTAGGATTTTAGCACTGTGTTTTCTCCTAAGAATAGCTAAAGATTAGAAAGTTAGATTAAGTGTTTGTTTTCTTTGACGTCAGACATGTCCTACTGTATTATTTTACGTTTCTGTGCTATCTCTGAACTCTTAGCTATCTCTGTGGTGTAGTAGTATTGTCTTGTGTTTTTAATTATTTATTATTAAATATTTTAAAACCTTTGCCTGTGGCTGGTTTGTGTAGAGAGAGGTTAAGCTCTAGAGCTCTAGAGTACATTGTATATTTATAGAGTTGATTGTAATAAGCCACTCTAATAAGCCTTAGACTGAATAGTCACATTACCAATTGGATAATAATATTGCACATTAATAATTGGACACCCTTTCAAGGGCCTTTGGTTAGCTGATAAATGTTAGCTGCTGGTGTCAGAAATTACTACCATATAGTCTGGGTAAAGAGGCACAGCTGGAGAATCTGTGTCAGCCTTTCCCAGGAGTGTCTGTGAAGTTGTATAAATACTTATTTCAAAGTGTGTGTGGTGTGTCAGCTACCTGGGCAGGGACATGAAGCACTGGTGGGACAGAGAGGGTACTGGAGGTTAACTTGTCAGCTAGGCTGAGATCTGGACCCTATAGCTGTGCCAGTGGGGAGTCTTATTGAGGACCTGGAGAGCAAGGGAGCAACCAACCCCAGACTGACTGTGATCTCTGTGTGCATTTAAGGAAAATTGTACTTTACTGTGAGTATTTGTTATCCTTTCCTCTTCTATGAGACGACCTCCCTGGTGTTAGTGGTGAGGATTGAGGCTCCTTGATTGCTGGGCCAGGGCACGGTCATCACAGAATCATAATGCAAACTTTCAGCAGCAGCAGAGATGTTCGAGCTAAAGTACAGAATCCTGAATCCCATCTTGGCTCACAGTAGCACTTCCTGCTCCCAAATCTCACCCTTTGGGGAATGAATGGGCCATAGGAATCTTGCCCCAGGGGAAACAAATGGGTAAGTAGGTGGTCCAGGGCACTCAGGGGGATGCTAAATGTTCAGAGCAAAAAAAAAAATCACAAGTTGATTACTAATATTAAACAAAATGCAGTGCTCATCTCAATTGTTTAGAGGCATAAAACATGAGATGTGCACCAGATGATGAAAACTAGCTGCGGCACTGACGAAGCTGACACAGTGAGGTGAGAGTGCAGTAGCTGATGTTTGATCACCCTGTTTGAACAATGGACCATGTCTGGTCCCTGAGGGAGGATCATGATGACCAGGGACAGCCTTTGGCCAATTGGACCCCGCTTCCTCAGGGGATCTCCACACCAGGCTATAACATGGTCATTATGCCTTACATGACATGGAGATTTGCAAGAGAGGCACTATAGCAAAGTGCAAGATGTTTCTTAACATTAGTTTTGCTCCTATAGTAGTTACAAATCTCATTAGTGGGCAGACAGCATGTCCTGTCATGCATTGCTCTAGTGCCTAGTCTGGCTTTATTACTAACTAAAGCTTTACATGTTTTGTATGGTTCACAGTGTTAACTGCCCACACTCCCACAAAAGTCATTTACTGTTGCTGAGTGCTGAACAGGGTTTTCAACTAAAAACTGGTTGCATTATCCATCTGGTTTTATGAAGCACTCCAGTTCCATCCAACAAGATAAGAAGACCAGGCTTAATTAGAATCTTGATAAAGATATACTGTTTTCTTTTCTTTGAGTTGCTGACTTAGGGTTTAGGATTGGTTGCTAATGAACACTGTTACAAGAGATGAAATGTTGCTGCAATGTGAACATTTCTGAAAATAAAAAGGATGTTTCTCAGTCCTGCTCAGTGTGATGGACAACAGATTGTACAGACTATTTACAGTTTACTGCAATCAGATATACCAGCTTCAAAACCAACTTAGGATATTATAGGCACTTTGCAAAACAATCTCAAGCCAAAGTCAGTAATGATTGTTGAGCAACTTAGATTCATAAGAGAAATTATCACAGAAATAAGATTATATGTAAATATAGTTTTACCTATTTGCTGCTCAGGTAAGCCCACTGGACACATTGTCCATTTTCAGGAATACAGTAATGTCTAGTTAAAGTGACTTGCTCAGAGCTACACACTAGGCAAATGAAGGTAGAATAAATCAAACCCTGTACCCTTGGCACAGGAAGAGGCTCATGGATTTAGTCATCTGTGCTGGCATACAATCTTTTTGAATTATGTGGGTTAGTGGGATCTTGTCAGTTTGAAGGTGGACTGTCCAATGCAGTAAAAGACAGACTCGTGTGTGACATATGTTCTAAAAGTAGGCAGAGACTGCTATCAGGAAATTATTTAATATTAGGCAATAACCCAAAACACTGTAATATCAATGGAAACATCTGACAGAGATGCATCTGAACTCCAATAAAGTGCTTGTGTGCACAGTAAATAAGGTGTCTGTTAGACACTAAAAATACTAATGTATTTTAATTGTGGCAAGACATCACACAAACCCTACTCCTACTGATTTAAAGAAAAGCATTTAAGAAAATGTCATAAAAAAGACAATACCAAATCTGTACGCAAATGCAGTGGTGGTAAAAAGGTGCCAGGGGCAAACATAAGGTGCAAGGAAACAAACACCAAGCCTCAAATATGCATGACAGTCAATACAGCTATGAATACACAAGAGGGGATGACAATGCTGTCAAAGCTGATTTATTATATCTGGAATTATACAGTGCAGTGGAAGCTGATTGTAGAATCATATAGCCCACTTTAAACGTATTAGAGGTGAAACTAAGAATAAAACTAGGTACAGGGATAGCATTGTCCATAAAGTCTTCTTCTTCTGGCTTTTCCCGGTTAGGGATCGCCACAACAGATCACCTGTCTGCTCTTGATTGGCAGTGGAGTTTTACAGTGTCGAGTTGCCAGCCTGGCGCCCAACCTTCCACAGAAGGCATACACATGCACTCACACCTAGGGCCAATTTAGAGTGTCCAATCCACCTACAGCATGTCTTTGGGATGAAAGTGGAGCACCCTGAGGAAACCCACGTGACCACAGGGAGGACATGCAGACTCCGCACAGAAGGCACCCCAGCTGAGGATTGAACTGGAGAACCTCTTGCTGTGAGGCAGCAATGCTAACCGCTGCACCACCACGGCCACCCCATTGTCCATGATGTCTGTTAATGATTATTAAAATGTTCCAAAAGTTAATAATGAATATAACAACATATCAGTTACTGAATTATACAGGTGAGAAAGAGACTTTTGAAGGTAAAATTAAAGCACTTTTGACTTATAATAGAAAAATACAGACAATACATTTATATGTGCTGAACAGCAGAGGACCAGCTCTGCTTGATGGAGTGTAAAAAGGGAATTAAACTAAACTGGTATTCCCTCAAGACATTATATATTTGTTAGTGTGAATTACAGTAATGAGGTCATAGATAGAAAGCTGCAGCTTATGTCAGCAAAACAAAATTTGAACCAAACAAATGGGAATCCTGAAGGGCAGAAAGATAAAAACTGCATGAAAATAAAATACCAACACAAGGCTATATTCAGTTTGTACACTGCCAAAAGACCTTAGACTCAAGGTAGTTTTAAACCACCAAAGGTTGAATGTTATCAACAGTGGAATATGTTGAGTGAGGCATGTCTGTAGCGCATATAATAACAAAGATAAATCGGTGGAGAAAGTAAGTTTACAGTAAACACTGTAGTATACTGTGTAGTATCTGATGCCACTGACCAAGAAGATTTTTGCATCCTAAATAGGCAGAAAGCATTGTAAAACAGTGATCTAACATAAACATGTCTTCAGACAGAAACGGAGCACATATAAAACAATTATTGAGTACTGATAGACAACTGAAATAGTTTTTACATGAAATATGTTGTACAAATTCCAGTTCCGATATTATATGTCACAAGACTGAAATATGTTTTTACAAGTGACCCCTGCAACTAGTACATTAACAATGTAAAGTAGGGCTTCTGAAAAACTACTAGTAATTTAGCTCCTCCAAACAGAACTTCTGATCAATAATACTCACAGAAAATAATATTTTGTCTTGGTTAGAAACTTCGCTTGAGTTGAAACTCTCCCTGATATTTTCAAGTGCGGATCAGCATTTGCATCTCCTTCGGACTTCACCTTTTCAAGCAGACACATTGAAAAGTCAAGCCAAGAGCTTTTTAAGTAAATTCCTGGTGCTTGACTTGTATCAGCCATGAAGTAATGTCAAATAATATTGCAGTGCTTTAGGGGACAGACAAAGGTTTATCTCTAAAGCTTTACTAAAAGCAGTATGGGACCAATGGTCTGACTCATATGTTACCCTATACAAGGAACTAAAAAGGGAATATTTATAGCTTAAAGAGGTCCTATCTGTTAAATACAATTGATTTCATTGACAATTAGGTAGTTCCTACATGTCAACAGGTTAGTTCAAAAAACAACACAAAGTCACCAAATGTATATTCAAAATTAAACAGCTTAAGAAAAGAAGTGGCACATGTGACCACTGACCAATGCTGCTGGTCAGGAGCCTAATTATTTGGATACACATGTGTTTAAACAATTTTCTGTTATAACCAAACTTAAAAGCACCCAGAATCAAACTCACAACTACACTGTAGACGTAAACTAGGTCAACCAGCAACTCCACAAATCGAAAAGTGAAATAAATGTGGGGTATAATTTGTGAATGTAAGAATAATCTAAATGTGACAGTAATTATTTTTTGGAGCAGAACAAAGACACACAATTTTGTGGAGCAGAACATAGACACACACAAACACACACACACACACACACACACACACACACACACACACACACACACACACACACACACACACACACACACACACACACACACACACACACACACACACACACACACACACACACACACACACACACACACACACACACACACACACACACACACACACACACACACCAAACCATGGACACATAAACTAAGATCATGAGCCTTAAGACTGAGTCCTTAAAGGACTGGAATGCCCAAAAGGTTTACATTGCTGTAGCTATCTGCTCAGTCAGAAGGTATAAACACTAGTTGCTTGCAGATGAAATTGTTTGTTACACTGTAGCTAAGCAGCTCATTAAAGAGACCCATTGTTAGTGTTAAAGATCAATTTAACACTAATAATGGGTCTCTTTAATGAGCTGTCATTGTCTTTAAATCTTTAGGAAGAATAGAAAATAATATATTTTGGTTAGAAAGTTTGCTTTAAGCCACAGTGGCTGAAATGAACCTGCCCTATAGGTATATAAATTCATTTTTGTAATTCCATTGTATTACAGACTTGTCAAACTGATAAAAAGACACAGTGATGAATCAGATAGTCAGGTCCAATGCTTTTTCAATAAAGTACAAGGGGATGAGTTGTATCAGTAACAAGGTCTTGTCTGGTACTGGTGCATAATTTTGGGTGGTAGGTAGAAGTTATGATCTAAAGCTTTAATGACAATGGGATGGGTCTCTGGCTATGATCTTTATGGTACACTGGAAGGATATCTAACCTGGAGTCATTTATCACTTAGACACATCCCATCATTCTTGTTGTTGTTGTGTCTTTCGGCTTTTCCCGGTTAGGGGTCGCCACAGCGGAACTCCGGTCCGCTAATGATTGGCAGTAGATTTTTACGTGCTGAGTTGCCGGCGCTGACGCACAACCTTCAATGAAGGCATGCCCATTCACGCATGTCTCCACACAGAAGATGCTCTAGCTGAGAATTGAACAGGACAACATCTTACTGTGAGGCAACAACGCTACCGCAGCACCACCACCACAGTCTAGACACATCCCATCATTCTAACACAATTAATTTGAACATGATGAAGTTTCCAAACTCCATTTCAGAATTAAATATATTGAGAAGGTAGAGAGACCATATCTGCAACTTGACTAAAACTGCTGGCAAAGAGACTAAGCCCAGTTATTTTGTATCAACGCACACCTGAGTAGAACTTGTTTGGCAATGACAGAGAAGGAATGGGTGCAGGGAAAGTAATGATTCATGTCAAGTCAGGGATGGAAGAACACCACTTCCTGAAGGAAGTGTAACATCAGAGAGTAAATAGCATTGCTCATAGCAGGGATGAAGGGCAGCCATTTAAGCACACTGTCAGTTCAGATAGAAGAAGAGGGAGGGAGTGATGTTGATATGATACAATTTATCATCTTCCAGACAATTCAAGAGAAGATGGTAAGAGACTATAAATACAGTAATGGTGTGTGTTAGAGATCTGAATTTGACAGGAACAAACAGGAAGACTGTAAGCTCCAGGGCAGAGAGGTAGTGGGAGGTAAGTGAGGTTAACAATCTTTAGGAGTTCAGCCAGCTGATGGACGACTCTACCATTAAGAACAACATTCTGGATGTGTTCCTAACCAAATTGGAGTGTGTTATGGAACGGTGTTCATGTCACTTTGAGGTTTAGAGTGGGAAGGAAATGCAAGAATGTAAAATCAAATACAATCATACTGGATTTTAGGGGAGTGGGTTATGCTTTGCTGGAAGAGAGGGAAAAGATGACTTGAGGGTCTAAACTTAAGGTGAGGTGATGAATAAGGCATATGACCAGTTCAGGGATAGCATACTTAGGGCTATGGAAAAGAGTATGAGAAAGAAACACAGAAAGAAACAAAAAGAGGAAAGACCAATATGGCTACATAATAATGGAAAGCTAAAATGTAGGAAAAAAGGCAAGAGTTGGAATGGAGGGGGTGAAGAGATTGAAGAAGCACCTTACAAGATGGAGAGTAGAGAGCATAAGCAGTACCTGAAATGGAAATGACAAAATGAGTCATTAAGCAGAATTTTTTTTTAGGTATACAGCAAACATAGGCAGACCTTGTCAGACAGAGTAACGACAAGATGAATATCATGGAAGACAAGAAAAAAGAAAAGCTACTGAATGAACACCTTACTTCAGTCATCATAAAGGGAAAGGATCAGAGGGTGCCATGCTGGGAGGGAGGTAATGCAGGTAATGCAGACTGACTATAGCAGCTGGGTCTATATCACAGTCGAAGTGTCAAAACTTCAACTATGTAAACATCAAACCTAAAAGTTCGAAAACTGAATACTCCGAACACTCAGAACAGCAATTTTTTCCCAGGGAAAAAAAAAATCGCTGTTCTGGTACAAAATGCGGAAACACACAAACACTAAATACTGTTTCTAATGTGGGGGGCGAAGCCCTTCACACCCCCCAATGTGAGGGGCTGTGCCCCCCCCATACCCCCCTACTTAAATATACCAACTCCAAGATCGCACCACAGTGGACGAAATAGCAAAGCCGCAGAACCGGCCCACCGAATTCTTTCTCAGGGAAAGAATTTGATGTTCCGCGGCTTCGTTATTTTCAGACTTCGAACTTCCCAGTTCGATGTTTTGGCATTCGGATTTCTGAGAGTTCAGACTTCTGATATACACCCATTGCAGCCTGTGGACACTAAAATAGAATGGGAGGATGGGGAAAGGGAACTGGCTGTCCAAAAGGAGAGCAATGTAGACAGATCAAGAAGGACTGATTCCCCATCCTCTCAAGAAGGCTGCTGGGTATCCTGAGAGAGAAAGAAAGAGAGAGAGAGAGAGAGAGAGAGCTTCAATAGATCACTAATCAGTGCAGAACTAGAAGATGGCTAGAGTGGTACCATTATAGAAAGGGGATAGGGAAATCCAAGGAACTACACACCTGTTACCTTTACAATAGTAACCCAGAGAGTCAAGGAGGAAATACAGAGTGGAAAGGCTAGTTGATATCCTACAAGTCTGCAATCTCCAGGATAAAAAACAACATGTGTTCATGACCAGAAAGAGCTGTCAGTTGAACCCAGTCTAATGTTATGATTGATTACATGAATATTTAAGAGAACATATTATTACCTGGATTTCACCTTTGAACTGGTCTTGTACAAGGTTGAGGTGTGACCAAGATTGAGAAACTGCGCTAAGACATGGCTGAAGGATAATAAGACAGAGAGGATAGTGATAAAAAGAAGTATGTCTAAATAAATGAAGCAACTACTGAGACATCACAGGGGTTGCTGTTATAGCCAATATTCAGCAGTGTGTAGACTTCAGACATATTTGAGAAGAAGAGAACAGGATCCATTTCTTCACTGATGGCCCAGAGATAAGTGCAGTATTGTTGGATAGGGGAAGGAGTCTAAAGAAGGACAGAAACTGGTTAACTATATGAGCAGCATGATGGTTATTCAGGTTCAGTGCAGATAAATGCAAAATGTTCTACCTGTGTGACAGCAGTTTTCTAAAAAAAATCAATTAAATGTGAAGGACTGATGGTTATGGATCAAGATAAAGCTCTAATCTATCTTCTGATCACACCTAAACTGAATCACTTGTATAGAGACAGAGGGTTGTTGCAGCACTGGACAATCAATCATGGTGCACACCAGGGGACATACTACAAAACAAAATTCCCAGGAAGCATGCCAATCTTTCAAATGCAATTTTGGGGAAAGTCAGTTCAATGAAAAAAAGTAGGTTGAAATAACTTTTGTTGAACTTGGGAGATAATTTTTTTTAAAGGAAGGGAAGACCCCCTGCACCTCTCATACCCCCTCATACTGATATGTATGGAAGGGTAGACCCCTGCACCTCTCATACCCCACAAAATGATATGTACAGAAAAGAAGACCTCTGAACCTCTCATACCCCACAAACTGATATATACCTTCTCAAAGTTGCACAACAGTGGAAAAAAAGGAAATAGTCGAATATTGGCAAAAGTTGCTTCAGCATAATTTCTCCACTGAACTGATTTTTTGCTCAAATTGTATTTCAACAATCGACTGGCTCCTGTGTTCCCAAACTGTTGGGCCCTACTCAAGCAGCATCAGAAGTACAGTGTGCAGTCTTGGTGGCCCTTTTGGGAGAAGGATGCTGTGTAGAGAAGGAGTCTACAGGAATGCCAGCAGAAGGGTTTATAGAGCAGCGGAAAAAGGGTTTGACTATGGCCAAATGGATGGGAATTTTAATGATGAATATTGAAAGTTAAATGTACTTAATGGGAAGACATGATAGACCAGCTTCTGCAATGTAATGTGATGTAAAAAGTCTCAACTTGCAGCATTAAAAGTGACTGTTTAAACAAAGTTGAGCATACAAAATACTTGATATGAAGACATATTTCTGGAGCAATCTAAAAAACAAAAACAGTAAAATTCAACAATATGCATTTTGCTTACTAAAGTTTGAATATTTGGTGCTTCAAATGTAACAGTATTGTGATTGTTTTCATGTTTTTAATCTAAAATGCTGTCAGAAATGTGACAATTATGACCCATCAGAAGTTGTATTTGCTAAGAGCATTAAATTGTACAGACATAAAAATGTTCAGACTTTACAGATGCCTTTATTATTTAGAGATGATCTTCAAATACTGGGAAATATGCTCATAAACAAGTAAACATTATAACTTTGGAAACCATTCAAGCATTCTCATAAAACATTCAGGAGGCAATGCAAACGACTTTACAAACATCTGCTATTCCAGACATGCCAAAACCAAATTATTGCAACCTACACCACAAATGATAGTGAAATAAATAAACAGCACTAATGAATACAAACATAACTCAATTAAAATCAGAATTGTGTTCTAAGATGCTATAAAAGATAACGTCACAGAATACCTCATATTTGGATTATATTACCCTTTACCTGGTCTTACTAGGTTGTAAAGACTTTGCTGAATACCTCATTCATTAATGAAAAAAGTCAAAGATTAACATTAGTATATTTTGTCTGTACTAGCTATACTGTTTTTAAATATTTTAAGTTTTTAAGTTGAATCAACAAAACAAATTATGATAAATGCAAACAATATAAAACTGTCATTGCTATACAAATATATAAACAGGAATACATAGTGTAATCACATATCAAAATTCAAAATCTTAAACTTCATGAATTAAATATTCAGTTTGACAGAAAAAAAACAACAATCTACTTATATTAAGGTATAAATAAAAATAGATAAGAATAACTGTTACATACTGATAAAAGGATGTGCAAAATTAAACCATTTCAATTAGTTAGTTTACCATTGTTAATTTTTTTTCTAGCAAAGGTCCTACTTTTGGCCAAAAATTAAAAAAAATCACACCTTTTTATTTTTAAAAATGTTGTGCGAATTTTATAATAATGTAGGTCTATAAATTCCTCAAGGAAGGCAAGATAGACTTCATCCAATTCACTCTTTAGATATGGTCTTGTGTCGTATCGGTTTATGTTCCTGAAGGTAACTATCATCCTTGCAGCAATCTATATTTCTGAAGGAGTTAGTATTTAATGGAATTCGTAACAAGTATTCTAAGTGCACTCTATTATTTATGGATGATAATTTACTTGATATAGTTACTGAAAAAAAAAAAAAATATATATATATATATATATATATATATATATATATATATATATAGTGTCATACCAGAAAGCTCATCATGAAATGTTGGTCCCCAGAGTGAGCGCAACCTGTTGTTCATTTTTGTCTTTTTTTTAACTTACATACTGGGCAACTGAGAGTATTGTGTATACTGAAAGCATATGCTGTGTTGCAAGCTAATTACACTAAGTGATTTTTCAAGTTGCTATTGGACATTTCTGGTTGCTACTCATTTTAGTTAAATATAACCTTTGGTCGTGTCTCATTTGACTAATGCCTTAGTTTAAGTATCAACCTCCATAGCCTCACACAGAGTGAAAAGCAAAATCAGAAAAAAAAAAAAAATCGCATAATGATACACACAGAAACTAAAATGTGATAATCGATCAAAAAAATTCACAAATAAAATATAGTAGAGTTTTTACATGGATTATAGTTTTTTTTTTACTTTCTGTAGAAGTACACATACACATATTGTAAAATGTTATTCAGCCGGACCATTTAAGATGTATAAAGAAAAGTTAATCCAATAGTTTAGGTGTATGAATATTAAAACACACTATATGTATATTTTGTATAAGTCAGTAGTCTAGGTTGCTAGATTGAGTAGCTGTGAGCAACGATTTGGTATTCAGTGCAAATGTGAAGTATGAAGTCATAGTGAAATGTTTCCATAAAAAGAGGAAAGGAACAGTTCTACCTTAGGAATATTACTGTAAATTGCATATATCATTTATTGTAAAAAGTAAAAGTGGTAAACCGAGCTTGCAAGGAACAAAATCAGAGCTACGCAGTGTTTTAAAAAATAGAACCAGTCATGTAGACCATACCAACTAAGATAAAACTAAAACAATAATAAAACAAAAACAATAAAATGTTCAACTCTTTTATTAAAAGTACAAAGTAATAGAAAAATAAAATGTATTACGAGCATGTCTCTGTTCTTCCTCACACAAACCCTTTGTGGGAACTCAAACATTCATACTTTAGTTAAGTAATGACAAAGCAAAAAATCAATACCTGTACCTCAAGCTTTTCAATAAAGTTTAAATTGAAAGATATTATTGAGACCTGAATAACTAGTTATATTAAGACTAGTTTCCAATGATACTCGCATAGCTCAAGTAAATTCTTATAACAATAAAGTTTTGTTAAAAAACTTTGCTCCACTTCCCTAAGGATTTGTCTAATGAAGTACAAAACAGAAAAGGACACACTACATATTTTTTTCTGAGCATTGTTTACTATCAATTGTAAATGTAAATGTAAATTATGCCTACAACATGAAAATGTTAGTTGAGCAAGATCATCTGAGCTGTGTTAAACTCTGTACCAGCATTTAAAATAATTCAGAGGTGACTATGAATATATTCCCTTCTTATGAAATTAATTAAGAGTGATGCCAGACTGAACAGTATGTTATATGCTATGCTGTCCCCAATGTCTACAGAAAATGTATTACAATAATATATCAGTACAGAACACTGTGTAGGAGTAAAACTACTGCAGGCAGTATAAGTACTTTTGCCTTTTCTCTTTGGGTGTACAAAAGCTATATCATATTGATTATTTATGAGACTGGAATGCATAATGGTAACAGCTGCCTGGCACTAATCATTTTGGGTGTTTATATTCAGATGCTGCCAGACTGATAGTAAGTGCAATCCATATGAGTGCAGCATGACATCACACATATTATAGGATTTCCGAGGTGTATATTCAAGATTAGCATTATCATTTGTTTTTATGCTGTCATATTTGCAACTTTTGTAAGCATATGTTTTTCATAAGGACTTTTTGTGCACATACTTTAAGACAAAGGAGTATTCTACAGACTGTACAAGGATGTCTTGGAGTTATGTGTATTGAGGGGACAATTCATTAATTTTCTTTTATTTAAGAGTGTGCATGCAACACAAAAACAATCTGCTTTACTTGCATTACATGATCCATCAACAGCATGTGAAATGTTCTTATTCCAATATCTTCAGCAGTTTGTATTGTATAAGCCAATGAAAATCAAGTATATAAAATCAACCAACTTGGCACTACCTGTGTTATATTTAGTTATCTTTGTTTTTTTATCCATTTGTAAATAACCATGCTGGCATTCCACCAGCCATTTTAATCTGCTAAAAGTGTATGAATTGTTTTTTGTAATCACTTTTGTCAGTTGAGTTTACTGAGACCAAAAACCCCAAAGGATGAATGTGATTAAAAAATAATAATAATTCATTGTTCTGGCATTTCCTATCCTATGAGGAGGCGGAAAAGTCTTCATAAACCCAAGGGGTGAAAGCACTAAAAAGCAATCCTTTTGTCTAGTGTTTCCTGTTTTGTGGCATGTTTTGTGATATAGAGTTTAACTTTTATTGTGGTTTGGTTACACTGGTCCTTGGTGCACAGAATTTTTTAGTTTAAATGATTTGATTTCATTAAGCTTATGTTAATAAAACATGTATCTCAATAAAGTAAATGTTATGTTATTATAGGTAAAAGCTTTTACTATTCTTACAATGATATATTACACTGTTTTCTCATAAAGGTTTGCTAAGATACTAGTGAGACATTCAGGAACTTTACATTTTCAAGACACTGTAAAGATCAATCCTTTAAATAGGTGACAGTCATAGATGGCTTCCCCTAAAAATCCTCAAATTTCAAACATCTAGTCAATCAAAATTGTCTGACTGCAAAACATATATATGGGTCTACTTCACATACCCAAAATACCACATAACTGAAGATCAAATGACTGAGACGAGAACACTGAAACCCCAAAAAAACCAACGTTCACATAGCCAACAAGTTTCTCAGAGTAAGTAACCACTGGCCCAAAAACTCACAGAAAACACACTGCACCATCTTACATTGCCCCCACACCCCCATTAACTAAATATACCAATGTTGGGATTACATTACAGTGGGGAAGAGGGTAAATCTCCCCTTATTGGCCCAGTGGTTATTTACCCTGGGAAACTTTTTGGCTATGTGGATGTTCGTTTATTTGGAGCTTCAGTGTTCTCATCTCGGTCATCTAGTCTTTGGTTATGTGGTATGTGAAGTAGACCCATATATATATATATATATATATATATATATATATATAGATATTTGTATAAATGTGTATATCTGAATATGTGAATATGTATGTATTTATATAGATATGTGAACATACACACAAACACACACAGATATATATATATATATATATATATATATATATATATATATATATATATATATATATATATATATCAGCAATGAGCAGCAATTTAAACCAAAGATACAGCCAAAAACATGGGAAGATATGAATATGGTTAAAATTTATTCCACAAAACTCCACAAGTACATAGATTTAGTGCACGCTTTCGTAAAAAACTTCATCAGAATCCTAACGGTTCAGACCAGCACCAAATTTTAAATACCCCTCCCCATAAAACCTTATCCAATGAAAATTATTGATCAATTAATAACAATTAATAAGTCCCATTGTTTAAAGATACATGAATACATTTATATCCCCATGACATTCACACAACTCATAAATAAACCTTGCAAACTTGTTTTAAACAATATATGATTTTAATCTAAGTATACTAGAAATAGATAAACTATCATTCAAACCAGGTGGAACCGTGGCGTTCAATCTTAATTACCAGGATAACTCCTTGGCTTCCAAAATATCCTCCCATGGACCCCCCCCCCCCCCAGTAATCCCTAGGCACACACTCCAAAACAAAAAATTCAAAGGCATGGTCCGGGAAGTTGGCAATATGCCTAGCAAGGGCATTTTTCAAATCCCTCTTCCTTACATCTAACCCATGCTCATACAACCTTTCTTTAAATTTCCTTTTGGTCTTTCCAATATAGAACTGTGGACACTTAAAACATTTACCCACATATACAACCCCAATAGTATTACAAGTATTGTGAGAATTGGGCTTGAAAATTTTGGAATTGATTTCAATCCAATCCCCTTCCAACACCATCTGACAGCGGGGACAATTGGTACACCTATATGTGCCCCATTTTTTATGAGAAGTGATGGTTCCATAATCGATAGTATAATGCTCGAGCATATTTTTGATAGTTTTACCCCTTCTAAATACTATAGGAGGTTTTACTTCCACCACATTGGCCATATCATTAAACAGAGAGAAAATGTTCCAATATTTATAAATAATATCTTTAATAACACCAGCTTCATTGCAAAATTGAGGAATGAATGCTTCTTTAAGGTCCACTCTGTTTTTTCCAAGATCTCTATGGAATCCAGTTTCCCCCTGTACCAAACCGCTATTAATAAGAGGGATGATGTCCCCCCTGATTCTACTCTCTTGAATTTTGTTCATATAATGAACAACCAAACCCTCAGGATAACCTCGCCCTTGAAACATAATCTTCATCTTTTCGCATTCTTTTCCAAATTCATTCCATTCTGACACCATTCTAGCGAGCCGTATATACTGGCCCTTAACTATTCCAACCTTTTGGTGGTAAGGATGGTTATTTTCAAAGTGCAAAAGGCTATTATTGTACATAGGTTTACGATATATAGTACTAACCCATCTACGGTTGACCACATCTTTGTAAATAGTGACATCTGAATAGTTAATTGAAGAGATGTCCACTTGATGGGTAAATTTCAAGTAGGATGTAGAATTATTCAAAAAAGAAATAAACCCTTCTATCTCATCAACAGGTTTGTCCCACACCACAAAAATATCATCCAAAAACCTTAGGAATAAATTCCAAGGTTTCTCCTCATAATGGGGAAAAAGAATGTGTCTCTCCCACTGAAGAAGAATAATGTTGGCAAAGGTGAGGGCACATGCTGCCCTCATCATGACTCCCTTCCTTTGCTTGAAATATTGTCCATCAATAAACACAAAATTGCATTTAAAAACCACTTCCATACATAACACCAAAAGATTAATGATATTGTTGTCTAATGATGTACATTCAATAAGAAAATTGTGGAACCACTCCAACCCCACATTGTGGGGAATAAAATTATATAATTCAACCACATCTATAGTTATAAAGGCACATTTTTCTGAAAATTCCACCTTCTTCATTTTATTTAAAAAGTCCCACAAGTCTTTACATATATGCTCAAAGGGATTTAAGCAATTTTTCAAAACCAAATTTACATACTTGCCAAGGGGGTGGGTTTTAGACTTTATTCCACTAACAATGGGCCTCATAGGTGGATCACTGATATATATATATATATATATATATATATATATATATATATATATATATATATATATATATATATATATCTATAGCCCAGTTCATCGACTCTGAAAATGGCAAGATGAAAACATCGGTACTGCAGAAGCACAAGGTCCTGGAACATCCTCTTTCCTTTCCGAGAAAGTAACCACTTGGCCACCAACAAAAAAAAAACACAATGGTAACAAATTACAACCATCAAAGTGGGGATCTTTGCCCCCACACCCCCACTACTTAAATATACCAACTCTGAGATCATACTACAGTAGAGAAAGGCAAAGTTTACCATGGTGGACAAGTGGTTACTTTCCCGGAGAGGAAGGATGATGTTTCGGGACTTCATGCTTCTGCAGTTACAATGTTTTCATCTCGTCGTTTTTAGAGTCAATGAACTGGGCTGCGATGTTATGAAGGGGGACCATATATGTGTGTGTGTGTGTGTGTGTGTGTGTGTGTGTGTGTGTGTGTGTGTGTGTGTGCGTGTGTGCGTGTGTGCGTGTGTGCGTGTGTGTGTGTGTGTGTGTCCATGTATGTGTATTAATTCAACATTGTTTCAGCCATGAGGAAAATAGAAACATCCAACAAGGCAGAAGCAGTTACAGCACAAGCACAAATTTCTAAGAATGGTAATAATGATCAAGGTATTGTAACACTTAGTGAGATACATCCACAACAACATACGGCAATTCAACAACTTGTAGGAAACATACCCAGAGACTTTCTGATTATTTGTTCCCAATGCAGGAGTGACTACCTCATAGAGCAAGAACCAGGGACAAAGCCAAAAATAATGAGTGACAAAGTTCCAAAATCAGAGGCAGAGTTCTTATATACTTAGGATGTGGCTAGAATAACAGGTTTTTGCATTAGCATACCTTTTTTGAAGGCTACAGACTTTGAAAATAAATAGTTTTCTGGCAATCATTGAGGGCAACAGTCACTAAATAATGACCGCAGTCCTCATGATTTGACAGAAGGGCAACAAATAGGGTATTCTGCAAACTCATCAATGGTTAAGAGCTATGGAATAAATTGTGTGCACTGAAGATTTGGAAACATGCTTTGGGAGTGTAATAGTGCAATGTATGTTTATGAGAATCGAGCGGTGGAAGGTTGTTCTTGAATTAGCGGAAAAGTCACTATGCATCCCAGGTAACTAGACTTGTTATCATGAAAAACTAACTCAAGCCTTATTCACTTAAAATAGAGGACATCGGTCCCATAATCAATAGAAGGAGGCTGTCCTGGAATTGATGCAAGGAAAATACACATATTAGAGAAGTGGGTTTAGGTAGAATAACACTGTGAAATTAATATTTTTGGAAATAAGTATTTAATAAGGTAATTACTTGAATGGCTGTATGTCCCTAGCAGTATTTTTTGCATTGATTTTGTGTTGCTGAGTGCAATATGGAAGTTATTTTGTGTGTGTGAGTAAATGATGTAGCATTCAGTGATCGAAGGCATGCGTTATATGACCGATGGTGTTAGCAATGGAACACCAGCATGGACAAGCCATGATTTTAGTGAGTAGAGCAGTTTCTTTGTTAAATAATTTACAGAATTTTCAAACAGTTAAAAAATGCAACTAAAACATTTGCTAAAGAATGCACAAAGTCATGTAAGCATAGTACTGGCAGATTGGCAGGGCAGGGACTGAGATGTTACCTTTTCAGTGGGTGTGTCACTGGAAATAACACTGAAAAAAATAGATGTATGGGCAATTAATCTTTATATAAAGTGTTGTTCAAGGAACAACAGAAAATGAAGTGGAAAGTAGAAGTTCAGTGGACTAAGGTAACTACTGAATAATTTATAGCAAGATGAAGACAGGCATTTATAGAAAAATAATTAAATAGATTATGAACCTTAGAATAAAGTTAGAAGAAATGTACAAAATAAGTGCCAGGAATTAAATAATGACAGAAATATGGGCATAAATTAGGATTGGCTGGAATTTTAAGGCTATAGGATGAAAAGGAAAGTAATATTATAGTGTTAGTACCATGTCACCATGTTACATTCGACTGAAAGTGCTGCCAAAGATGTATACAGATTCAGCTCAACTGCAGAAGCGACTTGAAGGGAAAGGAAAATAATGCATTTACAAGGCCATGGATTGTCTGATAATTATATAAAATAAGGCGATTTCTTGGTTGGAAGTTGAGAAGTACAGTGTCAGGAAAAGAAATTATCAGAAAAGAAACAAGCTCTAAGCTTGGACAGGAAAAGGCTAGAAGATATGTATTAGAAGTATATTTAATTTTTTTAGTGAGCTGTATGTAAATGAATGGGTTAAACCAGCTGAGCAGACTTTTAAATTACCTAGTGAGGAGTTAGGGAATTTAGTACTAGAATGTGTAAAAAGTACATATAAAGTAATTGATGTCAGAACTCAAGAAAAAAATATGTTAAATCACCAGAAAATATGATCCCAGAATCTTTTCTTGGTACATTTTTTTCAGAAATATTTAAAACAAATCCTGGACTGACTATTAGAGTCTGTTGTACATTGATTTGTTTAATAATTCTTGAAGATGTACTAACACATTTATCTGCAAATATGAGTGGGCTACAAGTAAATACTTCTGAAACACATGTGGAAGGATAGAGGAGGTACAGAATGCTGCATTAAAAATTAGAGATGTGTGCGCAGGAAAATGGACAAATATTTACTTTGTCAGTATATGGGAAAGTGAGCCACTGATAAGGTTTTACCCAGGCTTCTTAGTATATTTAAATTACAAACACACCCAAAAATACAGATAACGCCCTCTGTCCAGGCACTGTTAGAGTCATGTAAGTGAAAGGACAATGCTAGCTCTCATCTGGAAGTTGAACCCAAGACCTCCATCCTACCATGCTGGCATCACTGCCTCTGGACTAATGAGAGAGCCTCATTTGTTGAATTTTCCATTAAGTGCTTTAGAATTTCAGACAGATGTACACTGAAACTGTCAAAGAAGGGGTTATTTTCAAGATTCTTCCACTGGAGGGTCAGTTCAATAAAGGATATGCTGTAATAAAAAAAATCAAATGCCCAAAGCTATGGTCAGTACAAATCACAGACTTAAAAACTGTCAATAAATCCATAGATATTATTTCAAGGGAGAGGTAAAAATGTCTATTAAGACAGTGTGTTTGCAGTTCAGCCAATGAAAGATTATATGATCACATGGGAAATAAGACATTTTAAAATGCAGGAAAAAGTAAACTATGACCAGTGCAAGATTACTTTGAGAAAAATCAAAGAAAAAACATAAACCACTATCATCAAAAGATAAAATGTCATAGCGAGAGAGAACAAACAATAAAAGTGACAATTTAGCAAACAAATCTTCAGTGTTAAGACGGGAAAAAACTAAAATTTTATGGGGCACAAAACAGGAATATGACTTACAACCCTCATGAGAAAAAAAATGACTAACCCAAGGAATGTAAAAGAAGTTATAGTCAGGTAACAAACTAAAACATGATAAAGATTTTGTAGACTATGATGTCATTATTTCTGATGATTTAAAAAGGAAAAAGTAAGTTCCCTCTGTTACTGTTTACAAGTAAATAAAGGAAATTCATTATTTGGCTGGTCATGGTGGAATACTAAAAATTATTAGTCTACTGTCAGAATAATACTTGTGAAAAACATGAGCAAAGTGACTAAGAATTATTGTAGATGTTGTTCTATTTGGTTACAATGTAATTCAGTAAAGAAAATAATCCTGAACTAAGCCTCTTGCAGTCAATATAAGGCACCCTTGCAGGGATATGTGTTAGTTCATCTCCAGGAATTATTAAAACTTACATGACCACGTAGACTGTACAAAGAGTAGCACACTCAGCTGAGGGCTACAATCCGCAAAACAAAAAGATAGATAGTTTGTCCATCTAGAAATGTAGAATAATAGATTCCCTCACCTATAATTATACTGATTTGAGGGCTGCTTGAAGCCTGAAGGCTGTAAACTTGAAATCTTTGGAATACAGAGTTTGCCGGACCCTTACGCAAGAGAAACATGAGGTTTTAATATGTATTAATTCTAGGGGATATGTTTAACAAATTAGGTAAGGCAATGTTTGCAAGTAAAAATTTTTCTAGAAAGATAGCAAAGGATTTTCTCTGCCCAAGTATCATAGTCGAGTTTTCCAAGAATAACGGAAAGTAACAAGTGTACGCATTTACAACATTAGTTAAGACAGAAATATTTAAACTACTCAACAATGAGCAAAAATTCTAAGTAACATATCAGTTACAATCATCGTGTGTGTTAGATGACTGAACTGAAAATTAAATAATTTAATAAGAAAATTATTCTAGATTAGTTAGGAAATTGAATAATCGTTTGCCTGGAGTTTTGATGGTAATAATAGTCAAACATTGAATTCAATAGGACTAAGTCATTTTAAATTAAAGGCGAGTAGAAAGATGTCCATTATATCATCAAATAAGCTCATACCCATGCAAAGGCCTACAAAACAATTTAGTTAAGTAGTTAAAGTTTACTGATACCATCATATGTAGACTGCCTGAATATTTTTTTCATTAGTGGGATCAAATAACTGTGAATAATTTTACAAAACACAGCCGTTGGGGTTCTAACTACAGTGGTCCAGGAGATGTCTTAGAGTAAAAAAGGAAATATATTTATTTACCAATGGAAACACAAATGAATTATATGATGATCTCATAGAGACTAGATTGAGAAATACCAGTAACCATGTGAATTTAGTTTTGTTTTTCAGATTTATATCAACGCCCAATTCTGTCAGATCTATGCATAGACTCCAAGAGAATCACATTATTTCTGTTATCTAGAAGATATTTCAGGCAAATCTTCAGGACTAGCCTATCATCACAGAGATGTTAATATGTGGCTAAACCTGAGTCATGTGAAGTTTACAAAGCCTGGAAGATATATATTGAGAAAGATATTGCACTGTGTAGATTTATCAACTATGAAACAGTGAGAAATCAACTTATTCATTTGCAGGGTTTTATACTAATTTTTTGGGACTATATTAGAACATCAAAGTTTCAAAACTTCGAATGTTTTAATATCGACCCCTATTCAGCGAAAGCTGAAAATACCAAAGCAACAGAAAAGCAAATTTTTTCCTAGGAAAAGAATTCGGTTGTCCGTTTCTGTTGCTTCAGTATTTTCAGCGCTGTGGTGGAAAGTTGCGGGTCAGGTTCAGGTAAGTGTGCGATTGAGTGCGGGTTAGGTTAGTTAGGGTTAGGGTGTGAGTTAGGTATGTGTGCGATTGCATGGACGTGAGGGTTAGGGCAGGTTAGGTGAGTTAAGGTTAGGGCATGTGTCAGGTAAGTGTGCGATTGTGTGGACGTGAGGGCTAGGGCAGGGTAGGTGAGTTAGGGTTAGGGCACGGGTGAGGTGAATGTGCGATAGTGACGGACCTTAGGGTTAGAGTTTGGGTTAAGGTAAGTGGATACTTAGTGGTGTGTGTATAGTTTAGTGAAGGGTTAGGTGTAAGATTTTAGGTGTATGTGTGCGTGTGTGTATTGCTGTTTGTTTGGTGTGCATGTGTTGTGTGTATGTGTTTTGGAACAGCAAATTTTTTCCTTAGGAAAGAACACTGTATGCAATGAGACTGAGAAACAAAAGTCTTTATCTGTTAATTACCCAAGCTCGTGCTGAACAGGTGCCAGTCTCTCCTTTATGGCCCAAGTCTTGTGCACTTTTCAGAATGAATTCTCCAAACACTGTAGTCCATTTAATAAGGCTTTGTTAGATATTCACAATATCCGAATACTGTCTTCATTAACAGTGCTGATAAACAGTTAGTGTTCAAAGTTACTGCAAGTCATATTCTGATTGTCCTGAACAACGTAAACTAAAATAGTCTTTGGTGACCTGTCTTCTGTACTCAGGCTCGAGTGTCTGTCATCTTCTCATACAATAACTTCATATCTTATAAGGAAAAAGTTATTTGTCTTAGAAGTACAACTTTTAGGTAAGCTTAAACCTTTCCTCGTATCTTCTAGTGAGTGAACATTAGTAATTAATAAGTCCTGAATTGCTTTATAGTTTATTAAGGGAAAGTTAGACGTATCTAAGATTTTATCTTTTAAATTAAAAATTGTATTTTTGTTTAGATGTTCTAGTTGCAAAAGGTACCAGATCTTGTCTAATCTTAAAAGCTTCAGTAGTTTATGGAATAAAGAGGTTAGTTATATTATTAATTAGTTGACCTTTAAAATATTGAGATCTAAACTCAACAAAAAGGGAAGAGCATGTTTATTGACACAAAATGGCTGTCAGTTTAGAAAAGACGGATCACAGTTTATTAACTTAAATAGCCTCATTGAATTTGCTATCCAGTATTATAGATGAAAATCAAGAATGGCTAAACCTCCATTTATTTTAGTTGCTGTGAGTTTTTCACAACTTATAGATTTAGGGTGCCATATGAATGTTATCAGTTGTGAGTTTATAGTTTTTAAGAAATAGATAGGCATTGAGCAGAAGGAAGAAGATATATTAAAGAATAATTTCAGGAAAATATTAATTTTAGCTATGACAACTTTAGAGACAAGTGAAAGGCTCATTCATTCCATTTTGTAATATCTTCTAGCACTGATGACCAGGCTTTCTTGAGAATGGTTTTCATATTACTCTGCTTATTTTGATGATAAGTTATCCCTAAATAGCTAAGTATTTTATGGAGGTATTTATAGTAATATCATTTAGGTTAGGTATATTAACGTGAGTATGATTTGAATTTAGAGGAACTATTTTATTTTTTGTAAGTTGAACTGATAATTCAAAACTAGTGCAAAGCTATCGCTTGATTTTATAATTTTTGGTAGATCTAAGTTTGGGGTGGTTAAACATACAGCAATGTGATCTAATGGATGTTACAGAGACTTTTATGTAGAAATATGTAGGGAGATTATAGTAAGTCTGTACATAAGAAACAATATAGAGGTTCAGTATATAAACTTAATAAGTTTCAGACTTCATATCCTTCAGAAAATGCATGCCAAAACAAAACCCTTTACTCTATCAACTTTCTAATTTTATAAGCACAATATTTAAAATCTTCAAGAACAAAACAAAACATTTTATTACCAGAATCAATCCAAGAATGCTTAAAAAATAAAATGATGTAGGTGGATGCAGTCCAAGCCAAAAATATGTTTATTTGCAGTCTCTTTTGTTCTCAGAATGTATCATAAAGAATGTCATCTGAAAATCATTCACATTAAAAACTGATTTAAATAGCTTGGAGTTTGGAAGTGTTTTTTTATAAACTGGAAATAATGTCACTGTAATATTCACAGTTAAAATACGAGTGGCCAAATCCCTTGTTCTGGTACTTTGACTTTGTGTGGATGAGGAAGAAGAAAAAAGATGAAGAGAGGCTTTATGTTTTAGTACACAGATCTTTACTAGGCATGGAGTTAAATATTGTCCTGCTGACCTTTGCATGAATAACTACTGTTGGAAACCACCTTTATGTATCCAAACAAATTGATGGTCATGTGTCTTCATAATCATAAGGCTCTGAAACCTTAATTTCTTTATGCTATTTGTTTAATTTAAATGTATTTTCTGGGGTAGGCCACTGATCCAGCTGGGCCATTTTCAGACCACTCACTTAAGAAGTAAACATTTGGCCACTTGACATGTAAAGAGGTAAGTAGAACCTTTACAATGAAGAAAAATATTCAATATTTGTGCTGTTGACAAGAGAGGATGTGTAATCAATGCAAAGTGTGATAAAGGAATTTTTAAAGAAGTTCATAAAACAGTGTAACCACTTGATACAACCATAGGTTTGAAGAATCAGTCTTGGTAGTATGTTCCTTTCCCAAACACTATAATCATGTTTGCTTCTTCTAAGACTGAAATAAGGCCAAATAGTGGAAAATAACCTGTGCCAGAATTTAGGCTTATATAAAAGGGGATTCCTTGGGCCTAGCAAGGTGAAGGTACAAGTTATGTTTAGTTGAAGTTGAGTAGCAAGTTCTCAGAGCTGATGAATCCCCACATGTTAACACCTTGGAGTTTGAGTATTAATAAGAGATTATTTTCAAAGACTGATAAATATTCACACTAGCATTATTAAAAGCCGTCTCAACATATTATGTGAGGGACTAGAAAAACTGAAACCTAAGCCTGGAGTAACACTATGTATGCCCACCATATTTAAAAAAAGGTGAATAATTTATTTAACATCAGATAACATCCTTGGGTATCCAGTGGGATTCTGCCATTTTAATTCAGCTTTCTGTCTCTCTTTCTCTTTCTCTTTCACTCTCTCTCTTTCTGTGAAGCTACCATGAGCTGAGTATTTGCCTCATACATCATACTATACTAATAGAGATAACATCTGCTGAGCTTACCAGTTATGTTCCACTGTTTGCACAGTTTGAATTTCAGCTTTGACTTTCATCAATGAATACTTCCCATATCCAATGCCGAAAGTTAAATATTTTATGCATGCTTATGATCAACAAGTAAAGAGGCAAGACCTTTACAAGCATTGCTTTGTCTCCATGGTAGAGGATAATGTGAAACGCTACCATAAAAAGCAGAAGTAGAATCCAGCCACACTTACACTTCATAAGGGAAACCTGTTAGGCTACCTGACTATTAGGAGGATGATAGTAGCTGAAGGTTCCTCACACAAGGGTCAAGAGACAGATCATACACACAAACACTTATCTTCCAGAGCAGTATCACAAGGGTAAAGAAATAGAGCACAGGTCTTGGTCAAAGCTTCCTTCATGTAAGCTTGTTTCTGGCATAATTGTCCTTTCATTGCATATTTTGAGCTTGTTCTTGAATAATGAGGACTCCCACCCAGCTTCCTGATCAGTAGACAACAAGGGGGGTGGAGGAGATGCAGCCCCTAGCCCAACCTAGAGAGTATGTCCATGGTGTATGCACTCTTCATCTTTTAGTCAACTTGAAAGAGTATGCTGTTGACCAGGAAATTCCAGGCAATTATGATGGTGCTATTTAGGGGCTCGAGGCTCTTCAACACAGGTCTCCCATTGGGCCTGGAAAGGTTCAATGGTCCAGGTTGAGGACTGTCCTTCAAATCATCCAACGGTAGTGTTTCTGGTACAGACTTTCAAATTCAGGTAAATGTTTGAAGTCTTGTAGGTACTATCCATGTTGGAGTGAAAACACGCCCATAGGAAAAATGGCTAGATGCCAGTACCAGGCACATAATGGAGGTCTTGTCTGTTTTTCCTGTTGCTGCTGGTACATGTATTCCCCCAAGATCTTGACTTCTGTCACAGGACACCTGGCAGCTGCCTGTTGCACTCTTGACCTCACATGTGATGTTTGTAGATGACTTTGTCCCTGCTTGAACTGCAGGGGGCAGAAGACCCCTTCTCAGTCATGAAAATATAAGAAGTTTGCAGAACCAGAAGCCATTATCTCCAAAACATATACTGATAGTAAATCCTACTCAGTGAATGACTCCTCATTTAAACACACCTGAAGGTTTATTAAGTTCTATATGGTGTATCCTGTGGTGCTCATTTCTTCCAAAGAAACGTCTTAATGAGTATTTGGGAAAGAAGGAGGAGAAGTATTTAGTTATGCTCTTATATAGTTCGTCATCAGTCACACCAGTAAGGAAGCAGTGAAATGCCCTGTTTCTGCTCTTGTGGCTATAAAAATTCTGAGTGCTCTCCATAATTCCTAAGCTGAGTAGAGTAAATCCAAACTAGGCACCCTTGGGTTGGCACTCGTGTGACTTCCTAATTCACACACAGGGCTGGAAGACCACAACCTTTTATTGCTTGGACATCTCACAGAGTCCAGAGCCTTGAATACTACTGTCAAGGGAGCATACTCATCTGCAACATTGTGGTTTAGAGTCTTCAACTATTTATCTGATTTCTCCAGTTTCTAGTCCTCCCTAGTGGATGAAGCACCAGAGAAATCGTATTCCTTCTTTGACTCAAGGCTCTGTCTGCAACTTCTAGGGTGCACGTCTATGTAGTTTGCTGCAGATTTGACTGCACTGATGCTGTTACTATGGCCATAGGCTCAGTTATGCTCAGATATAGGATGAGGCTGTCCACTCTTAAGATGGAGCTCAGACAGTCCACTATTGCAGAAGCATTGCTGGTTCACCCAATGCCCTGGGCTGGTGCTATGAACCAACGTCCCACCCCTTAGCTCTTCAAAAATGGGAAAAAAATCACTTCACTGTAATAAGCTGATCACTACATTGTAAGTGATTGCCTTATTACACTAAGATCTATCTCACCACCCCAAGCTCTTATATTGAAGAGCAAAAAAAAAAAAAAAGCAATGGATGTTTCTTCTACTGGCACACCAAGCAGGTGGCCAGACGCATGACATGCCTCCCCCCTCATGTCCGAGCCATTAGGTTTTGTTGCTCTACTCCCAACCTTCCTTCAACATAAAAAAATGTGCTTCTTTTAAACTGTAGCAAATTGTTTCCTACAAATGTAGCAAACAGTTTTACACTTTATACCCTACCTGCACGGAGCACTGCAATGCTTATGTTTTAGTTAAAAAAAAAGAAACTTTTTTTTTTTTTACTTTTAAAATGTAGCAAACTGCTTGCTGCAATGTAGTAAGCCATTGCTACAGTTTAGACTACACTTGCATTTAAAATCTGGGGTTGCATTAACATGAGATTTGGATCAGCTGATTGCCCCCTCCCCAAAGCTTTGCACCTGGGGCAGTTGACCCCCCCCCTGCCCTGCCCTTGCTATGCTATTCATACCCAATTCAGGACAGAAGTCCTATTTGACTGGCCTTTTTAGGACATGGTGAATGTCCTCTTAAAAAGGAAACAAACCTTCTACAATGTGAATGATTCCCAAACCTCCTTTAGCAACTGTTCCTATTCTAATCAAGCCAGCCATAACAGAAGAAGGCTCCTCATAACCTGAGGAATGCATTTAAGCATTGGATGATCCTGCTCCTTCTCACACTGGTGAAATCACCCAAGATGATGACTCTACTGTCCCAGCAGTGCAAGCCATTATTTCTGTCTAGGGCTGCCTATAGAAGGAGAGTTACCAAGTTTCACCTCTATGAAAAGCCAGCACAATGGGCTAGTTGATTCTGGACATTGTCATGGTCAGCCATATCTTAGCGCTATTAAGTTCATCCCAGGAAGGTATATATTAAAACACCAAGTCATATCTCATTATGACTATTTTGGCAGACTCAGATTCCACTCCCCAAAATGGTAGAGAGGCAGTTCCTCCTTTGGAATAAAACCAGGGTTTCTATTCCAACATCTTTCTGCTTAAAAAGGGAATGATAATTTCTGTCCCTTCCAGGACTTTAGTGGCTATAAAAGGTAAGGTATGTCTGGTACCTCATTTTCTATGTAGTCAGTTTCCAGAGGTCAAGAACCTGCTGCTACAAGGTAACTGGATGGTGAAATTAGATATAATGGATGCCTTCTGACATATGAGCATCAGAGGTCCACAAAGGATATTACTTCAATTTGTTGCAGTGGGTACTACATTTAC
Organism: Protopterus annectens; assembly: GCF_019279795.1. Taxonomy (NCBI): domain Eukaryota; kingdom Metazoa; phylum Chordata; order Ceratodontiformes; family Protopteridae; genus Protopterus; species Protopterus annectens. Next base: position 751,258,326 of record NC_056730.1, on the reverse strand, counting down.
TACAAAATGGTGTCTCTCTGGAAAACACTCAGCACCAAGGTGTGGCTGTAGTGACTGAAGCCATATAGGAGAAGGAGCAGCATCTGATCCGCTGCATGGACAACTGGTTTCTGGCAGTCTCATTGAGGGACGTTCTGGTAAATGTGGACCCTCCCTTAAATTCAGTCACTACAGATGACCATAAATTGGAAGAAATTCTCTGTGACCCCATCTCACTGACATGGAGCTAGATACTTTCCACTGTTGCTCACACCATCTATGTAGCAGTCCCAGAAAGTCATGAACAAGAGTGCAGCAAACAGTTCAAGCTTGGACCATCGTGCACTTTTTGGGTTTCATAGCCACTGTGTTTTTATCCTAATTCAACTGAATGCAAATGTAGTTGTTGCATTAGAATGGATGTTTTCAGTGTTTGCAAAGCCACCATGAGCTTATGGATCTTTTTATCTTTTTCTGGTGCCCAAGTCATGATACCAAACTCTGAAGGGATGAACAGTCCTAACCAGTTTCTGTTTGGTCCTACCATCCCTGCATTTGAAGCCAACATAGGTCTTAAAGGCAGGTGCTTCATTGGAATCTGGAAACTCAACTTTGTTCCTCCATTTTGTAGGTAAAATTGTCCACCATGGAAAAAGGGTTTCATATCAGATTGTTGGAGGTGCATGCAGTCTTTCTGGCTGCATAAGCTTACAAGGTAAGTTGCTTCCCATGCAACTATTTTTCTAATCTCTCCAGACACTAGTTCTCCCTAGTGGATGAAGTGCCAGAGAAACTGTATTCCTTCTTTGAGTCAAGTCTCTGTCTGCAACCTCTTGGGTGCACATCTATGTGGATTGCTGCAGATTTGACTGCATTGATGATGTCACTATGAGCATAAGCCATAAACCAGTTTCAAAAGGATTGAGACATTATGAACCAGAATGGTAACCATTTGAAATGTTGGGCCCCACTAGAAGGAGTCCTGAACAAGGGACTGAATAGTAAAAATAATATACGTACTTACATATAGTAAGTCTGAGGTGCCATTTCTTGAAATATTCCCTTTTCTCTAAGCTACAGCAATCTCAGAGTTGGTCTACATAAGTTCAGGGGGTGTTGGGGGCTTGCACCCTGCTTAAAGAAGTTTAAAGGAAAAGTGTGATTTTCAAGATTCATTCTACTGTAGGCTTTCAGCCTTTTTAGTCATCTTTTTGACACTGGTATTTTGAGTGCCAACATTTAAATTGGGAGCCTTAGGAATGGTAGTCTAAATGCAGTACTGATTGGACTGAGGGAATATATTCCAAATAATAAGTTTAGAATCCAATTTTTTACATGTCTGATGCTCCATAGTGCTATAATTAAATGGGCCATAGAGAAAAAGAGGAGATCAACATTAGGAAACTTGAAATGTTTATTTCCACAAATCAGTACCAACTACAAGAACAAGCTCACAATTGTAATGTATGATATGATAATATCATGTGAGGTTATAAGTGAGCCTCCTGAAATCTCAGCTGAGTAGCTACACACTGTAGTCTTCTTCACAGAAGTAAATTATTGCTTCTTTTTTATTTTATTCATTTGTTTGCAGGATGAAGCCACTAGCCATTTTACAGGGATGACAGGGAGTACTGTGTGCTTAATTGACTTGCTCTTAGTCATACAGTACACAAAGAGAAACTGGGGAAATTAAATCCATGTCAACAGGATTGAGCTTATTTGCAGTTCATAGCCTTAACACTCTCTGTGAAACTTCCAGACTTCCATCCTGCAAAAGTTTTAAGAAGCAAAGTCTTTAAGTTAAATACTAAATTATTTGAATTGTCCTAAATAAGTACATGGCATGATCAGACAGATTTACTTGAGGGAGAATAAAATGTTTTTATTCAACTACGCTATGCCCTGGGAAAAAAAAACAATTAAGAATGAGGAAAAACAGGCACACTGAACATTTTGTGACAAACCTAAAGATGGAGGACCCTGAGTTAAATAATTCTAGCAGGTACGTTAAGACAGTATCAGTCCTACAGTGTGCTTTTGATGAAAGGTTACCCAAGCCCTCTTGGTCAAACCTGTTCTGAATTCATAACCCATCTCCTTCTTTTGACTTAGATCATCAATTAGTGATTCTAAAGAATTTTGATAAAAGTAGGCCTGGAAGCCAAAAGTGTGCATATGTATGGCAAACAGTGGAGTTTTAAAAGTAACATCTATGCACTACAGAAATCAACCAAAAGGAAATGGGTTACTCTCCAGTTTAACTTACTAAAGCAAACATGTCTTTGATTTTGAGTAAGGCATTAAGAAATACTGAGAATGTACTTTCTTACTGGAACCATTGCATTTATCTCAGTGGGAAAAACAGACAAGTTCATCCAATAACTTGTGAAGAAGACATTGACATACTATTCCTCTCCCAAAAATAAAACAGAAAAGACACCTTATAATAAAAATCTGGGGCACTGATTTCCACTAAGAGAAAATCATTTCAAATGATCTTAAATTCTTGATAGTAAAGGGCCACTATTTTCAGAACAATATAAACATATTATATCCATTTCTAACAATGTGCTGCACTTATATATCTGTGTCACACTTAAGTGTACAATATTAAAACTTGTACTACTCCCCAACTCAAAAAAAAAAAATGGTTGGGGTTGCCATACCAACATGTTATTGTTTTTTTCTCCAAAACGTCTTTATCCTACAGTATAATGTTTCCACTTCCCAGCCACTTAGAATTGGAGTGTTGGAATGTTTTTTGACAATCTCAGTAATTGTTTAACAAATGCTATTTGAATGAAACAGAAAAGTGAAAGAAATAAAAAAAGAGAGGAAGATAAAAGAGAATAACGAAAATGAGTAACAAAAATTATTATATTATGAGGGGTACGCCTTGAACCCCACATGGAGAACATTCAGTAGCACCATGCCTATCTATATATATACTAGCTTCAAGGTCACCTTCCACTTAGTGAAATAATAAAAGTCAGATTTATAAGAGATGACTTCCACAAACAAAGCATTGCCAGTATAGAATATGACAAAAACATTTTGATGCCATGATCTGCTACCTATTTTTTGTAGTGGCTCTCTTTGATTTGTATTATTTACAACTCATAAACTGCCTCATTATGATTATTTTCTAGTGTTGCCTACAAAAAAGTGATTGTAAAATTTGAGTTTCGTATATGCAAAAATTTCTTTCCCCTTCAGTCAGTCTGCTATCCATTTCATTGATAAACTGCATTCTTATCTTGAACTGACAACCCACACTAACAGATGAGGCTTATAGCTAAAGAGCAGTAGTTTTGATATTGTTTGATTCAGCAAATGTTTGTTTTATGACACCTACTGGGATGGAAAAAGGAAAGGATGCAAACACCTTGTTAACTGGCCTTTTGTGGTTGAGAAATCTGAAATAAAATGGTAATAAGATATAGAAGCAGAAGAAATTTTTCTGGGAAAAAAAACATAGGACTTCATGTAATGTTAGAATGGCATGCACTGTTCAGTAGCAAACAAATGATACCCTAAGGTAAATATCTAGGTCATGCCTTATGTTTTATTGGCTAGAGATGAGTAATTTTGTGAGGAAGCAAATATAGTTTGAGAAAAGGAAAAGTTCTATTTAGCCTGTAGTTGTCCTTTATGTAAAAGCTTCATGATTTTTCAAGGGAGCTGGCATCTTAATGATATTTCTCACCAGTGTTTGTCACCGGTGTAAAGCAAGAAACTTTGCATGCTAAGTGTAGGTTTTCATGTGATAATCACATACCGTTTACTTGAACTGAATAGAATGGGTCTATATTATATTGTCGAAAGCTTACAATGTCGATTCTGAAATGTTCGACACCAAAATGTCGAACTACAAAAATAGCAAACGGCCATATAACTGATTTCTTTCCAACGGAAAGAAATCGGTTGGCCAAACACCAACGGCACACATAAACAAATATATTTAAGTAGAGGGCTTTCCCCCCACACCCCCCCCAATGTGAGGGGCTGTGCCCCCCACACCCCCCTAACTAAGTATTCTAAATCCAAGACCACACTACACTCAGGGAAAGGGCAGGTGTCAGAGAACGGCCAACCAATTTCTTTCCGTTGGAAAGAAATCAGTTATATGGACGTTCACTATTTTTGTAGTTTCACATTTTGGTGTCGAACATTTCAGCTTCGACATTGTCAGCTGTCTACAATATAATATAGACCCAAATAGAATAACTATAAAGCAGCAATACTTAGATAATTGCTTCAAAGTGATTTTTATCTGGGATTGAAACTGTTATAAAGGTATATGTTTTATGTCCCATTATACTAAAGAAACATATTGACTGCTATACCTTTCAAAAGGAAACAATTGAAATAAATATTTATAGGAATACTATATATTTCAAAACACACACTTTTAAACACACTCATAGATGTCGGTCTAACTGGCAAACTTATACTTCAGCAAGACCTGACTGGAGAGATGAAAAAATCAGCAAGCAATTGAGAGTAGAATTGCTGGAATTAAGTTCATACTTTTGTGAGGTGGATCCTGTTTTTATAAAATCTCACCAAGAAGACACTGATATATTAATTGTATTTCATATAGCATATATCATGGACAGAAGTAGGTTAAAAAATAAAAAAAGAGAGCTGGGTGCCCAAGTCCCAGAACAAAAATGCGCCAAATCCTGGTAGGCACACTGGTGCCAGGAATGGAAAAAATGACAGTGTAGAATTCTGAAACATTCCTACAATGTGGTTAGGCCAGGCTAAGGGGGAGGATGGCCCCCTGTTATAGAAGGAAGCAGTAGTCCACAAAAACCACAAAAACTGACAGACCAGAAAAGAGCCATAAAGATGACAGAGTGGATTATTGAGGAAAATAAAGAAATTATGTATTGTTGCTATTATGCAAGAAGCTCAGAGTTTCCAGATAGCAGATATTCAAAAAGATTTAGAAAGAAATTAGAGGAAAGAAAAATACTTGCACAAGAAAAACTTTCAAAAGCTGCAAATGCAAATTTGTGTTCATTAATACAACAGATTCCTGAAAAACGTTATATAGCCCAAGAAACCCTGGGTTGTTTGAAAAAAAAAGCTACCAAGGAAGTGTGAAAATATAAACAACAAAACCTAGAGATTTTTGAAAGGTCTAAAAAAGAAACATAGCATGGTAAAGAAAGAAAGATCTGACATGGTACAATATTTATGCAAAGGAGAAAGCTAAACAAATCAGTACAGAAAAGCAGATCTGAAGAGAAATACAGGCAAAGGCACCCATACATGGAAAATTTCACAATACAAAAAATAAGATTGCAAGAAGAGAATGTAGAACAGAAGATTAGTAAAGTAGAAGTTAAACAAACAGAAGTTGAAGTTATGGAAAGTTTAACACAGGTTATGTTACAGCATGATGGAACAATGAGTCCCCAAAGTAAGAAGACACAGGTGAAGCAGGAGACATCTGTACAAGAAATGTGGACAAGGGAAAGAAAAAGAAATTTAATATGGTGCAATATTTATGCAAAAGAGAAAGCAAAACTAATCAATACAAAACAAGAAGCACCAAAGACATTTAAAGAGAAATATAGGCAAAGATATCAAGATATGGAAAATGTTACAATACAAAAAATAAGAAAACAAAAGGGAAATGTAGAAAAGAGGATTATTAATGGAGAACTCAAAGAAACAGAAAATGAAGATACGGATTACCTGGGAAGTAAACTATTTAGTGTAGAAAATCCAACTCTGGTAATGTCACAGCATGATGGAAAGCACAAGTAGCAGTGATCAAAACTTTCTCAAATGATGTAAGAATGTCATTTGGTTATTATAAATGTGCAAAAGCAACATTTGAAGGAGTAAAGCTGCAACACTAAGAAACATCAACCTGGATCAGAAATGTGATATAAAGGAACTTTAGCAGGAGAATGGTATATACATATTTCGGAATTGATGATGGATTGACAATAAAACATGAACAGATGTGAACAAATCTCAGTAAGAAGTATTTTAGAAGACTAAATTAATACTGAAAACAACCCTGATATCTAGGAACAAAGTCCAAGTTATAAACCAATTTTATCTTCCGATTATTACTGAAAGAAATGATAAGACTGTAATATACTGGAATTAACTGGAAACAACTGAAATGAGACTGGAATGAGTGTGTTTATCTGTTAATTACCCAAACTGGTGCTGAACAGGTGCCAGTCTCTCCTGTATGGGCCAAGTCTTTTTGTACTTTTAAAAACATATTCTGCACACTCTGCAGTTCAGTTAAGGAAGCTTTATTAGATGTTAACAATATCCAAATACTGTCTCTAATAACAGTGCTGATAAACAATAACAGTCTATAGAAATTCTGGAATGCTGGATAACAGTAACAGTGCTGATAAATATCCAGAGTTTCTGCATGCATATTCTGATTCTCCTGAATAATATAAACTGAAAGTATCTGTACTGCAAAGACCTCCTACATATCAGTTCAAAAGCTAACTCATCTGACTCAGCTGACCATGTCTGACGTACTTCCTAATAATAGCAAAACCCTGTAATGTTTTGCATGCCTCTTTAGCCTTGGTTTCAAAGCCTTGTCTTGCATGTGCCTCACAGTAAACCAAAAAAACCACAAACAGGATAAACGAAATAAGAAGTAAATCTGCTACCAAAGTCCACGAATCACCTTAAAAGTTTATTGTAAGCACTTTCATGCACTTCTTGTGAGTGCACTTCCTCAGACAAAAAAACATAATAAACAACCATATTATATAATTGAACCAATTAGTTCAACTTAAACAATTACCATGATTGAGTTAAAAAATGAAATCCTTTCTTCTCAACAATTTTTGTTAAAATCCAACAGCACTATAACCAAATAAAACCCTAAACATTCTTAATTTAAAACTATTAGAAAAAATCTATCATATTACAAGAATCGTTAGTGTTTCAAAGCTTTTAACCTACGCAAACACTTAATAGAAGAGACATCATTAATTCCAGGATAGGCATAGGCATTTGTTTTCAATTGCCATAATAATTCTTGTTCTTCCAATCTTAAATGCCAAGGTCCACCCCTTGGATTTTGGGATACTTGTTGTACTACAGTAAATTGGAAACTATGAGTTTTAAATTCATTAATGTGCCTAGCTAAGGCGTTGGTAACAATACCTTTAGATATGGCATAAATATGCTCATATATGCCTTTAATGAAAAAACAAGACCCTGTCTGAATATATTTACAATACTTGCATCTACCACATTTGAACATACCTTTCTTGTTCTTATATTGGCCATGCAGTAGTTCAAATAGTGTTTTTAAAGAAACACCCTTTTTGAAAACCATTATTGGTATCGAACCAAGTGTTTTATTAAGGCTTTGATCCTGAAGAATAAGGTTCCAATTAGTGTTTAGTATCTCCCTAAGTCGAAGGGACACATCATTGAATTGTGCAATAAAACTAGTGGCATAATTTCAACTATTCATTGACACAATAGACGATGTTGGCATATAACCAACATCAGATTAATTATTTATATTACTAGACAAATAACCTGTAGTTAATATAGGACCCAAAGACCCCACGAATCTCTTACGGGAAACTTCAGTAGTTAAAGCATGGATCAACGATGATGGATATCCACGGTTAGAGAACATCTCACCTAACCTATGGCATTCTTGATAAAAATCATCATCGTGAGAACACATCCTGGATGCTCTAACTGACCCTTAATGACCCCTCTTTTTTGAAAAAACGGGTGGTTGCTAGTAAAGTGCAAAAGGGAATTGCTATAAAATGGTTTTCTATATATTGTAGTTCTAAATCTGTTATGAACTAAATCTTTATATACTTTAATGTCAAGAAAGTTGGTGTCATGCTCCTGGTATTGGAATGTAAATTCCAAAAATAACGTAAAGGAAACCATTGTATCAACCAGTTTCTCAGCATCACCTTGTGTACCTTTCATTATGATAAAAATATCATCTTGGTACCATGTATACCATACAACCAAGCTATTAAACAAAGGATTGGTAAATAGAAAAGTATGTTCCCAGAATGCCATGACGGAATTAGCAAAGCTGCCCCCACATGGGGAGCCCATAGCAATACCTGATTTCTGAAGGAACAATTCTTTTTTGAACATAAAATAATTATTACTTAACACAATATCTAGCAAAGAAATAATCAAATCAATATCTTGTCCTGGGACATGTTTCAAAAGTAAAAAGTCCCTTACCCATTCCAAACCTAGTTGTTGTGGAATGACTGTGTATAGATCCTTAATATCCACAGTCAAAAACCTATAAGCTTCATCAAAGGGGATGCTGTTCAAATGGTATAGTACATGCCATGAATCACGGCAAATCTGGGCTTCTGTTTTTAATGCATCCTTCAATTTACCATCCACCCATTTAGCACATGCATATGTGATGGAATTATGTCCATCAATAATAGGTCTAAGAGGGGGGTCATTCATATTTTTATGAAGTTTCGGTGTTCCAAAAATCACAGGTATTAAAGGGCTGGCATTGTTAAATAATGATAGGTTTCTAAAGAGATGCTTCCTTCAATAAATAAATCACTCAAATGATTTTTAATACGTTGATAAGCTTGATTAAGTTCATTCAAGGATACTTTGTTATAATTCGAAGTTAGAAGCATCTTGAACATCCTACTATCTTACTATCATATTCTGCCTCATCCATAAAGATGGCACCACCATCTTTATCGGGCTACATAACCCGGATGTTGTGTAATTTAATATATTCAATAAGCTCCCTTTCACCTTTGGAAATGTTATCATGATGTTTATGTTTGTTATGATAGTAATCTGTAATTAAAGCCGTGAAAAACATTTCCGTTACTTTCTCAAACAATGCCAAATTGTTATTCAAGGGAGGATTGAATGTACTTGCCACACGTTCATCAGATACCACACAACTAGAATTGCCGAACATAACATTTAGATTTAACTTACGTGTAAATATTTTTAAATCACATAAAACACGTGCTAAATTCGGCTTCATGCAAGGTACAAAATTGAAACCTTTGGTTAACAATTCCACTAATTCTAACGGAATGACTACAGAAGTAAAATTAAACACGTTAAAATCACAACTAGTACTTTGCAAAATAGTTAAATGTCCTGATAAATCCCCATTGGTTACCTCCTGCGCCGATTGTTTTTCTTGCACTGTGAACGTTGGCCCTAGTTGGAGTTTGCCTTGTATGCGATTGATTTGCTGTTGCCCTTGTAAAAACCCCGAGTGTTCTCCTTGTGACCAACTTGTTGATTCTGTTTGGAAATCCTCTCACTACGCCGGGGTTCAAAATTAGTAATTCTTGTAATATGATAGATTTTTTCTAATAGTTTTAATTTAAGAATGTTTAGGGTTTTATTTGGTTAAAGTGCTGTTGGATTTTAACAAAAATTGTTGAGAGGAAAGGATGGTTTCATTTTTTTAACTCAATCATGGTAATTGTTTAATTTGAACTAATTGGTTCAATTATATAATATGGTTGTTTGGTATGTTTTTTTGTCTGAGGAAGTGCACTCACAAGAAGTGCATGAAAGCGCTTACAATAAACTTTAAGGTGATTCGTGGACTTTGGTAGTGGATTTACTTCTTATTTCATTTATCCCATGTGCCTCACAGTGCCTAACTGTCTATTCTTTATCTAGAATTCCATTGCAAGTATGCATATCTTTCCCTTGAGAAAGGAATATTCTGTAGCTTTCCATTGAGAAATGTTATTTCTGCACATCTCATACTTAACCATCAAGATTATCTTTTCCCTTCTACTGAACTGTCTTTCCCTGAAATTGAATGCGTACATGAAAGCACAAGTCTGACTCTATATTTTCAAGCCTATTATTCTATGTTAATGTATTATAGTGAACTCACTAAGCATAAAGAGAAAACCCTCAGTCTAACAGTTCCTCCTGAGGTCCCTGATGAAAGTTTTACAGGGACCTTATTTTGTAGTTACCTCATATCTGTATTACTAACTGTTGTAATCTGGTGTGAATATACAAGTTTTATGCCACTTCACTCATAATCTGCAGATGTGTCCTGATAAATAGTGATATCCTTTATGGCCTCAAAGGTACTATTAGCTAATACCTCCAGCAACATGGTTAATTTGCATAATTTCCAAATAGCTTTAACTGCTCCATATGCAGGAGATATACCCACTCCAGTGATTACCCCATTACCTAGATCCGTAGTCCTTACAGTCTTTAAGTCTTTAAGTTGTGATGCATGTGTGATGTATCTAAAACTTGCACATTATACTGAACATCAGTGTCTTTTAATTCTTGGTTTCTAAAACTGATTAGGCCAGTAATTCTTTCAACCCTACTGTTCCAGAAACAGCATGAAGAAAATTCCATACACATTCTCAACCTGTCTCTGTGATATAAAAAAACACAGATCAAAGGAAAACTAATAAAAACAAACCACACTGGAGCCAGAGTAAAGTTGAGCGCTTTTGTCCCGTTTATTACGGAACTTCTTCAGAACTGTCTCTGTGATTCTTTAGTTAAGTTAGACAGAGTACAAACTGTTAACCCTGCCTATTTTTTCTTATTATTCTTATTCTTATTCTTATTCTTATTCTATCTCTGTATGCTATAATGGTAAAATTACAATGTCTATTGTCTGTGTTTTCTACTTTGTGAACAGGTGCCTTATCGTATCATGATGTCTCTCTCCTCAAATGAAACCTTTCCCTGTTGTCCATAGATTTAAATCCTCAAACAATGTACTGTTTAGTTCATTTTCTTCTTTATTATATAGCCTATCAAGGATGATGGCTATTTTCTGAAGACTAACTGAAATTGGCACTAGAGGGATAGTTTTATCACTGGTCTTGAAGCATAATTACTGTGTACTGTATTAATTTGTGTCTGTAAAATTTCAGACAGATTTGTTAATAATTTTATTTACCTTTTTAATTTCTATGTGCTGTAACAGATGTCTGCCTTCTAAAATTGTGTCTTAAATATCCTGTAAATATTTATGCACTATAATAGTTTACTAAAACCTATGCTTTCTGTATTTTAGATCTATACCTTTGCCTTTTAACTTTCTGTTTAATGTACAATAATTATGTAAAGTGCACTGTAATCTGCAAATTAATTAACAAATTAAGCTTGCCCTGTTATGCCTTGAGTATATTGGAGAACTATTACTAATTTTCTTTAGATAACTTATTTTAATAAACCTGTTACAAATAATTCTGTCACTTTGCCCTTAAACTAATGACTGAATAATGTGAAATGTGATGTAATTGCATGTTGTAAACTGTGTAGTAGTGCTGTTAGAAATGTATAACTGAGTATGAATGCTATTTGCTGAAATCACAAGTAATCTCCGTGGTATCCCCGAAGTCTCAAAACAACCCACTAAAGTATAGTGGGTACAAAAACAAGACAGTGTAAGAAACTTCTCTGTGTGGAAGATTTTCAGTCCATATATTTCTAGTTAATCACTGTATATTAATCAGATCAGACAATAGTAGTAGAAGTAGCGAACTTAAACTCGTCTTAACTCAAAACAAAACAAAACAAAAAATAATAATAGAAAATATATAATTGTACAGCATTACTAAGTATTTGAAAGTAATCCAAGCAAGGCAGGCAGTCTGTTTCCAGTCGAAAATCCTTTATTAACTACACAGACAAGCGATCCCAGTAAAACAAAAATAGAGTAATAATTTCCTCACAAGCTTTCTAAATATACTTTTTATCAGACATGGGAGTGGTTTATTGTGCTGTAAAACAAAGTGTTATTGGTACACATGTTAAATTCACATCCCTTCCCCATCAGTGTGACATTCGAGCTGGTCCTGCCCTACTTAGTAGCTGTCATAATAATAAATAACCCTTATGTACTTTAAATAAAATTTATAATGATGTGGTACCTCTTATTTAACCAGATTATTAAGTAGATTATTAAGTCTGTGATTTTATCCAATAAGAGGTACCACATCATTATAAATTTTATTTAAAGTACATAAGGGTTATTTATTATTATGACAGCTACTAAGTTATCACCCTTGCCAAAGGGAATGATAATGCAATTTTTTGCATTAAGTTTAAAACCATGATTTTGGCACCAGTCATTAGTCTGTGTAACTTTGTCAACCACAGTCCTTTAGTTTTATTCAGTCTGTACTTTGGAGAAGTAGATTCTGAACAGTAAGGGTCCTAGAACCTATCCCTGTGGAACACCACTGCTTACAGGTCTGCTGGAGGAAGTGGAGTCCCCTATTTTGACTGCATGAGTTCTATCAGTGAGCCAGCTTGCAACCCACCTGACAATATATGGGTTGATACCCAAGTGGGTGAGTTTATCAATGATGCCTGAGTGAGGGATTGTATCAAATGGCGTGGCTAAGTCTGGGTAGGCCGTATGCACAAATTTGCCCTTGTCTAGGGCTATAGCGACTGTCTTGAAGAAGTCCACCAAGTTTAAGAGGCATGATCTCCCCTTGACAAAGCCAAAATGGGTGGGGTCAAGCATTTGGAGATTTCCTATATCTTTGTCAATAAGGTCCATGATGATTCGTTCCATGGCCTTGCAGATAAGGCTGGTCAGGCTAATGGGTCTATAGTTCCCAGGGGTCCATGGATGCACCCCCTTTGTGCAGAGGGATAACAGTAGCTGTTTTTCATTCTGCTGGGATGAAGCCAGTGCTTAGGCTGTGATTGAAAAGTGTGCTCAATGGTGATGCTAATTCCTGTTTTAAACCATGTAGAACTTAGCCCAGGATGTTGTCTGGTCCCATAGAGGCTGTGTTTTGGGCCTTGGAGAGGGCAATTAAGACCTGCTCCTTGGATATATAAGGCAGGGGACAGGTGTTAGGAATGCTTTGGGGTATATGCAGAGCAGACAGGGGAGTGAAGTCTTCACTGAGCCTGTCAGCCAGCAGGTTTGATATATCCACAGGTTCTATATATGCAGTACCATTAACTATGAGTTCAGTGCAAATCTGGACCTTACCTTTGAGGTTACAGATGTAACTAAAAAACACCTTGTGGTTATTCTTAGTTAGGGAAGCTAATTTGGATTCATAGTTAGCTTTGGAGGACTTCACTAGGAGTCTTATTTGTGTGTTTAAGTCGAGGATGGAGTGTTTCCAGTTTTGAGACCATTCCTTCCTACTCTTTTTTTGTATAGGATCTGAACTTTTAATTGTACTGTCATTTCTAAAATGTAGCATTGACTTTAAATTTTACATTCTGTAAACTAGCAAAACATCATTTATTATCTTTGATAATTTTTGTTTCTGTCTGTATTAAAATATTATTTATGCATTGCAACACTTTACTACCATGCTACAAACTTTTTAACAATGTCTGCTAAACAAACAATAACACAAAAAATTCATTTGCCAAATCTATAACTGTAAACCCTTTATTCTGTGAATTAACTTGACTGTCATTTCTGGTATACTGGTACCTTTTTCTGCACTGGCCATTTTCAATATATCTTTCTGAGCACTTCAGCTGAGGCAGCTGAACTGGAATTTATTTTATCTTTCACCCATAAATCTGCATGTTCCTGTCATAGCCAAGTCTTCAAATTCTGTACATTTGCACAATCTACTGCATGCAAATTCTTACAAGTGTCATCTGTGTGTTCACTACTGAACATTCTATAGCATTTTTATTTTTACATAAAATCTTATTACTGAAGTCTAAAACAACATGTAACTCTGATGACATGTCCATACCTAGTACAGAGCTATTGCCCTTCAGACTGATAACTGCTGTAATCTTTGACCATTTCAATCCTGGCAAAACTGCATTTGTGTTCTCTAATAAAGGTATATCTGTAACTGAAGCTGGTTTGTCTATTAATCAGTACATTATTGCATAATATTTCTATAAACAAGGAAATATTGTCACTTCTTTCAACCTTAAACGATGACAGATAATCTGGTTTGGTGCTGGACTGCCACACCCTTTATAGATAAGCTGAAAATCCTTTTTTATACAACTAGCAACAACAGTGCCTTAAGCTATGGTATGAGTTTCTTCTTTGCTTTGCCCTGATACATTAGCAATAACATTGACTTGAGGTAAGGTCTGCATTTCTTCTCTACTTTGCTTTGAAAACTGTATATCATTTATGCTGGTGTTTACTTTATCAGACTGATCAAAACCTGCACTCTGATCCCTATTATCTCCCCCCCTCCCGTGCAATATTTGCACTGGCTTCTGAAAGCAATAAACTAGAATTTATGACATTCTGAACATCTGTATTTGAAATAATGTGAACTCAAGACAATGCAAATGTTTGCTTTATGCTTGGTAGCAGAATCTGCATGTTGCAGACATTGACTGTGTTTATGACTGTATTTACAATACTGCGACTTAACTCTGTACTTTAAATTACATGTAAACTAGAATTTATTACATTCTAAACATTTGTATTTCTAATTGTACCGCTACTTAACTCTGCATCTTGAATTACATGTGCTGTAGCATTTACACTGATGTCTGAAGACTGTAAACAAGAACTACTGACAGAAGTCGACTCATTCTGCAATTTAGTGTGTCTGTTGCAGTGTGCTTCTGTGTTTTAACCCTTTTGTGTCTGGAAAGATGTAACATCTCTGAACTAATAACCTTTAACTTTAAATGAACTTTTCTGGAACACAGTCTTTTAGACTGCTTTACCCAGTTATTAACTTTAAACCAAACATTTACTGATGTCTTTACTGTGGAAGTATTGATTGACATATTTACAAAATGTACCATAAATGATGTATTTAAACTTTTTTGCCAATTACTGCTAGACTTAGCTAAAAAGTACATGAATTATTACATAACATTATGATTAATGTTTTCTATCGTCTGCAGCTTTTTAAAAATTTTCTTGTTTCTTGGCTGTGTAACATCACACTGGAAACTTGAAAGTTTTGTGGAGAAGGTGAATATGTCTTTTATGTTCTAAAGGAACACTGCTGAAGTTTGTAGATTAGATTTTCTGAAGTACCGTTGACCTGTTGATGTTCTTTGAGGCTTTTCCTGAAGTAGTGTTTTGAATAAACACTGGTGCTTTGCAATCTGTCTAACAACTGTAATTATTGTATGTCATCTGCTCTGGCTGTTTTCTGTATGAAGTTCACATCTGGAATATTAGTGATGTCTTACTGAAAAGTCTGCTCTGTAAGGAGTAACTGTAGTGTTGTCAGCAGTGGCCTTATTCTGTATATAGTCTACTAACTGGAAAAGCACCGGTGCACTGCTGAAAAGTATATTATGAAACACTTCTGTTGTAGTTACTGATAGACTAGAAAAAAAGTATCAGAGACTGCTTTTACTTTGCCCTGAAGTCCATTCTGTAGAATACACATAGTCTGACTGCAGATAAGGTATATATGGGGTTTTGGGACTAACTTTAACTGTTGCCCCCCCCCCCATCAATAGTAAGGTTGCCATTGAAAGAATTGATAAGACTGTAACATACTGGAATTAACTTGAAACAACTAAAATGAGACTGGAATGAATGAATGTCTTTATCTGTTAATTACTCAAACTCATGCTGAACAGGTGCCAGTCTCTCCTTTCTGGGCCAAGTCTTTTTGTACTTTTCAGAATAAGTTCTGCACATGCTGTAGTTCAGTTAAGAATGCTTTATTAGATGTTAACAATATCCGAATACTGTCTCCATTAACAGTGCTGATAAACAATAACAATCTATAGATATTCTGGAATGCTAGATAACAGTAACAATCTTAATAAATAGCCAACGTGTTTGCATGTATATTCTGATTCTCCTGAATAATATAAAATGAAAGTATCAGTACTACAAAGACCTTTTGCATATCAGTCCTAAAGCTAACTTAACTGACTCAACTGACCAAGTCTGAAGTATTACCTAATAATACCAAAACCCTGTAATGTTTTACATACCGCTTTAGCCTTGGTTTCCAAACCTTGTCTTGCATGTGCCTCACAGTGCCTAACTGTTTATTCTTTATCTAGCATTCCATTCCAAGTACACATATCTTTCCCTTGAGAAAGGAATATTATGTAGCTTCCCCTTGAGAAATGTTATTTCTGCACATCTCATGCTTAGCCAGCAAGATTTTATTTTCCTTTCTACTGAACTGACTTTCCCTAAAACTGAATGCATACATGAAAACACAAATCTGACTATATTTTCAGGTTTATTATTCTACCTTAATGTACTATAGTAAACTCACAAATAATAAAGAGAAAACCCTCACTCTCACACTTACAGTTTTGGGGTGCTTGACTGGCCTCAAAAGATATTAAATCAGTTGGACAGGATAACAAGAAAAATGTTTCATGCTTATCAAATGATGTATAAAAATATGTGTATATCAAGATTTTATATTCCTCATTCTGAAGGAGGATTGTGCCTCCTCAAAATTGATTACATGCCTAGATCTGTAATCATAGGGCTGCATACATATCTGCTGACCTCACCAGGTCCAAACATAGTGAAAGTTTTGAAACATAAAGAGAACAAATCTAAGGTGATGTCATTGCTTAGTTTAGCAGAAGGATGTTGGTGTCAAGTAGGAATGGAAACCAAACCATAAGTAGAGAAAAATCAAGCAGCAACTGAATGTGCCAAAAAAACAAAAACAAAAGAAAGAATATAAGGAGAAGGATCAGATGAGAAGGCAAGAAATGTGAAGAAGGCATAAATATAGCTGCAAGTACAAAACGCTCCTGGAACAACCTCATGTTGATCAGAATCTTAAGCATGGATAGTTACGGGAAGGTGAGTTTAACCTAAAAGATGAAATGTTAATATTAGCTGCCCAGGATAGTGGATTATGTACAAGTTGGTTTACAAAGTCCATTGATCATGTGGGAGAAACAGACAAATGCAGGTTCTGTAAAACAGAACTGGAAACAGTTGCACATCTTGTTGCTGGGTGTGATAGACTAATGGCAGAGGGCCTGTATATTGAAAGGCATATTAATGTGGCAAGACTGTTGCACTGGAGATTGTACAAACATTACAATATTGAAGTAGAAGAGAAGCTTTGGAAACATGAGTCACAAAGCATTATAGAGTTTGCTGAAGTTTATATCACATGGGATTACCCACTACCAGCAGTTCAAAAAATAGGTGTTAGAAAACCAGATCCGTTAGCCCATGAAAATAAGAAAAAAGTAGCATTGATTATTGAAATTGCTACACCTAGTGATTACGGTGTCTTACATACAGAGAGTCACAAAGTCATAAAATACCAGGATTTGCAGGCAGAAATGAGGACAATGTGGAAGAAGGATACCCAAACAGTTCCAATAGTGGTAGGAGCAATGGATCTCACAAAAATAATTTACGGTCTTATTTAGCTATGCTACTGATACAGTTGCACAAGGATTTACTTCTGGGCACATTACTGATGCTATGAAGAGTACTTTTGGCTAATATCAAGGATTGAAACAATACTAATTTCACAAACTTTAATCATAATTTGACTTAGAAATGGGGTTTATTCCTGTCACAGTATTAGAAACCAAAAAAACTTGGAGAAGTTAAACCCAGAAAGGCCAGAGTGTTCTAATTCACTCTTTAACAACTGAAGACATTATTTGTGTTGACTACAACCCTCTATCTTATTAGTGCTATGCTAATCATATCAGATTTATGAGATTAGTTTAACATGATATGCTGATTTTGCAACCTATAGCTATCTAATCAAATCTATACCTTTAAAGAAGTGTGCAGGATTACTAAACATTTCAGGAAATCTGTATTTTTACTAAGCCAGTAGAAGGGGTGACAATAAAGAAGTGAGCTTACCATGACCCCAGATGTACAGTTGATATGTCTTTCTCTTAATAAAATAATAACTGAAATGCTTCTTCTTTATCAGTAGCTTTTCTGAAGGCCTAATTATACAGGCCTTGGACACCAATGTGCAGTTTTAACAAGTAGAGAAAAACATATCAACAATGAGTGCACATTTAGTGACAATCTATTGACTAGATTCACTATGAAAGTGCTTAAAATGTGGCTATGAAGTGGCACCTCTACAGTCCTCAGAGAAGCTGCATATCCACAGATACCTTTGGAATAGTATTCTAGTTCTATGTTCAAAAATCACAATTTGTTTGAGGCTAGCTGCATGACAAAATTTCTGGAATTATGTGATACAGTAAAACATACAATAGTAATACTCTTTTAGATATGGACCCTCTTAAGTTTACCATCACTGTATACATTAACTTAATGGCCACTTGCAAGACATAATTGCCATAGAAGATGCATCCCCAACAAAACATACTTGGAGATATACAAAGACTACATGCGAGTACATAACATATAGTTATGTAATCCTAAATGCAAAACTGTAAAACTGTGAGGCAATGGATGAGCAGCTGTAGTCATTGATCTACATTTTCATGGCCTACAAGCCACAGTGTTAAAAGCGTACAGCATCATTGTCATATTGTTTTCCACATGACCCTGTATACGCATTAATTAAAAGATTTCCAAGAATTTGCTGCACATCTGGTTCCCATAACATAACTACCTATAATGTTCTGCTAATAGTGCATCTGGTTGTGTGAAGAATTAGTAACATTGGATAAAAACTGAGTAAATAGAAGTCCTATGTTTTCAGAAGCAAAGCTGTTCACTTGAATATTTGTGAATGTGCATATTAGGATAGCAATGCATTGTTCACTAAGAATGTCCACTTCTCCTGAATTATTGTTAATATCACAGAGTTTAAAAAGTGTTTTGGCCAATTCAAGGCCATAAAATTAAGTTTGCACTAGGAGTATCTGATTTCAGCAGTTACTTGTGATAATCATTGCAAAAGAAACAATATAACTCCAGTTATAGCCCTGAAAGAGCTATGTGGGGTACACCATACAGAACAGGCCTTTCTGCAGAAAAAAGCCAACTGGTGATTCAAAAAAAGATATAAAGCCATATTAGGGATGTCTGACTTTAGAAATACTGTGACACCCGTGCACTGTCCCAGCAATCAGGGAGCCTCAATCCTCACTACTAACACTAGTGAGGGGCATCCACATAGGGGAGGATAACAAATACACACACAGTAAAGTACAATTTCCCTTAAGAGCAAACAGAGATCACAGTCAGTCTGGGGATGGTTTCTCCACTTCTCTCAAGATCCCCAATAAGACTCCCCACTGGCACAGCTATAGGGTCCAGATCTCAGCCTAGTGGGCATGCTAAAACCTCCAGCACACTTTCTGTCCAACCAGTGGTTCATCACACACACACACACACACACACACACACACACACACACACACACACACACACTTTGAGATAAGAGTTATATACAACCACACAGACACTCCTGGGGAAGGCTGGCACAGGTTCTCTAGCTGTGCCCCTTTTACCCAGACTATAAAGTAGAAATCACTGCCACCACCCACTAATATTTATCAGCTACTAAAATGGCCCTTATCAAAGGGTGTACAATTCTACTGTGCAATTTCATTATCCAAATGGTAAGTGTGACTGAACAGCAAGGCTATTGGACTGGCTTTGTACAAAATCACTCAATACATGCAATGTACTCTTAGAGCTTAAATTATCTCTACACAAACAGCCACAGTTGAAAGGTTTAAAAATATTTAATAATAAACAATAAAAACACAAGACAATGCTTCTTGCTACACAGTGCTAGTCAAGAGTTCAGAGATCTCGAAAAAAAAGTAAAATAATACATTAGAAAAGTTCTGACATCAATACAGAAAAAACTAATCTAATCTTCCTAGTTCCTAGCTATATCTAAGAGAAAACACAGTTCTAAAATAAACTTACATATAAAACACAGGCAGAGTGCTGGTGAGTTGGATGTTCTCAAGACAAATGGTTAATGCTCTTAGTCTCTCTGTCCTTAAATTGATAACACAGTACCACTGACTCATTTCAGATTACATCATTATTTTCTGTTTCCTAGGCTAACAGAAGCTCAGAATGTAACAGCCCTTTTGATCTTGCAAATGGTCAGGAAGCCCAAGCAATAACATACATTATTCATGCAAATTCTAGCAGTTAACTCTAGTCTCAAAACAAAAGCAAGAATTCCTTCATCCAGATATCTTGGCTCTGTGTTTTGTGATCAAACAATTACACAATGCGTGACTTATCAACTTTCCTACAGCAGAGTGCACTGTTGTTAAATTTTTGCAGTTCCATATCCAATACAGTCTTTTCACATTTAAGAGAACAAGTCTGTGGCTTATATTAATATTTACAAATGACAGAATTTTCTACAAAATTCTAACTAGCTAGGCTGGCAGCCTTCACCTATCTTCACACATCTCCTCCCTGGAGAACAAAAGCTAGTTTTTCAAGTGACCCTTGAGAAACTTTGCTTGAGAGGGTTAGGTCTATCTGAGTATACCTTACCCCATTCCCTGTCTTGAGAGCCCATCTGCATTGGCATTGCTAATCGTACTGCGGTGCTGCACTGACATATATGCTTGCAACCCTAGGCTCCATCTTAGCAACTCGGCATTTTGCTGGCTGGCTCTGTTTAACCATGTTAGGGGGTTGTGATCTGTCACTACAGTGAATTTTCTTCCATACAGATAAGGCTGAAGTTTCTGCAGTGCCCACACTATGGCTAGACATTCCTTTTCTACAGCTGCATAATATTCCTCCCTGGGTTGGAGCCTATGACTGAGATAAACCACTGGGTGCTCTTCTCCCTCTGAAGAAATCTGGCTTAGTACAACCCCCACCCCATGGTTTGAAGCATCCACCTGCACAACAAATTCTTTGCCGTAATCTGGACTGGCTAACACAGGGCATCCTCCCAAAGCTTCCTTAAGCTCCTGAAATGCCTGCTCACATGCTGGGGTCCACACTACCTTATCTGGCATGGTCTTCCTTGTCAGGTCTGTGAGGGGACCAGTTATGGTACTATAACTGGGGACAAAGTTTCTGTAGTACCCTGCTGTCCCTAAGAATGTCCTCACCTGCTTTTTGGTAGCAGGTGCAGGCCATGCCTGAATGGCTTCCACTTTGGCAGGTTCTGGCCTGATCTTACTACTCCCCACTCTATGTCTCAGGTAGGAGAACTCTGCAATATCCACCTGACATTTGTTTGGCTTAATGGTCAACCCTTTCTCTGTAGTCTGCCCAGCACCTCCCTGGCATGTTGAAGGTGCTCTTGCCAGGAATGGCTGTAGATGGCAATATCATCTAGGTAAGCAAGGGCAAACCCTCCTGCTCCTGCTAGGATATGATCTACCAGCCTGTGGAAAGTTGCTGGGGCATTATTCATCCCAAAGGGCATCTTTGTGAACTCATAAAAGCCAAAATGAGTCACAAAGTCTGACCTCTCTCTAGCACTGGGAGTCAAGGGCACCTGCCAGTAATCATTGATAAGATCAATAGTTTTGAGATACTTAGCTCCACCCAGCTGCTCTAGGGCCTCATCTGTCCTAGGCATGGGATAAGCATCTGACTCTGTGTGAATAATTAATTTCCTGTAGTTCATACAGAACCTGGTGCTGCCATCCTTCTTTGGCACCAGCACCACTGGGGAGGCCTAGGGACTGTTAGACTCTTGAATTATCCATACTTCCAACATTTCCTATATCTTCTCCCTCAGAGTCTGTTTGACCCTCTCAGGCACCCTATAAGGGGCCTGTCTAATAGGCCTTTTGGGTCCTGTATCCATCTGGTGATGCACCAGGTGGGTGCACCTTGGTTTCCCAGTGAACATGTCCCCAAACTCCTGTAAAACTGCTTGGATTTCTCGAACCTGGCTAGGAAATACCTGCTGAGACATTGCTACCCCTTCCACTGAGGTGTCAGTCCGAGCCTCACTGAGGGGATCAGTCACCACGTCACCCTCAGATTCCTCCTGCAATGCACTGAAAATGCTCAGCACAAGGGCCGCCCTATCATGGTAAGGTTTCATCATGTTAACATAGTACAATTTGTGCCTCTGCCTCCTACCTAGCAGTCCTACCATGTAGTTAACATCACTTACCTTCCTTACCACCTTGTAGGGTACCTCCCAAGCTGCTTGCAGCTTATTGTGTCTGACAGGAATGAGAACCATTACCTGCTGCCCTACAGCGTACTCTCTAGCTCAAGCACTCCTGTCATACCATACCTTTTTCTGTTGTTGGGCTTCTTCCAGGCTCTCCTGGGCCAAGCTCATGAGTTCCCTGAGCCTTGTCCTGAGGTTTAGGACATATGCCACAACAGACTCCTTGTGAAATTCACACTCACCTTCCCACTCATCAAGAATTAAATCTAGAGGTCCCCTCACACTATGCCCATACAGCAACGCAAAGGGTGAAAAACCTGTGGATTCCTGGGGAACCTCTCTGTAAGCAAACAACAGATTAGGCAAATATTTGCCCCACTCCCTCTTAAACTGGTCTGTAAATGCCTGTAGCATAGACTTGATTGTAGAGTTTAACCTCTCAACAATACCATTAGTCTGGGGATGGCAGGGGGTGGTGCTTCACCCCGTAGAACTTCCACAGACAAGCCAGCAGGTCTGACATGAAATTAGCACCTCTGTCAGTCAGTATTTCTTTTGGGAAACCTACCCTGCTGAAAATCTCTAGCAAAGCATTTGCCACCTTTTCTGCCTCAATGGAGGACAGAGCCACTGCCTCAGGGTATCGTGTAGCATAATCCACTACCACTAGGATATACTTTTTCCCTGTGGAACTTAGGGTACTCAGAGGCCCGACAATATCCATAGCTACCCTCTGAAATGGCTCCTCAATCACAGGCAAAGGCATCAAAGGAGCCCTCACCCTGTTTCCTGCCTTGCCTATCTTTTGGCACTGCTCACAGGTCTTGCAATACCCTGTTACATCTCTGGAAATTCCAAGCCAATAGAAGTTCTGCATAATATGTCTCTTTGTACGTTTTATGCTCATATGACCTGCAAAGGGAATATCATGGGCTATGGCTAGAAGAGCCAGATGGTTGGCTCTAGGTACTATCAACTGCTGTACCCTGTCACCTTCTATCTCTCCCCAAGGGTTCACTCTCTATACAGTAACCCTTTGTACCAGTATACAGATTCCCCCTTCCCTTGAGAATCAGGTGCCTCACTAGCTACCTGACTCAGGCCTTGCAATGTAGGGTCTGAGAGCTGAGTCTGTCTCAACTCTCTCTTTGTAACCCTTCACAGCTCCCCTTCCACAGGAAGTCTGGCATCCTCTGACAGTGGTGCCTCACTGTCAGCCTAGGTACTACTACTCACCTCTACTTTTGCAGTCAGTCTGTCCAAGGGAACTTCAGTACCCACAAGCATCTGTGGCTCACCTTCAGTCTCACTGCTACAAAGTAGCTCCCTCCCTGAAGTAACCACCTCACCAGTCCTGACTGCAAGTATGCAGTCTGTCTGGGTCTCCCCCAGGCTACCAGAACCACATGCTTGTCTTTTAGCCTGACTGCATTTAACTGCATTAACACATGGTACTACCTCATCCAAATCCTTCCCTGTCAGGACATCTGCAGGATTGTAGTTTGGTACCCCTGTTCTTTCAAGACAGCCTACTATTGGCATTTTGTCTTCCCCACTTACTGGCTCTCTCACCTTTTTTTCCTCACCTTGCCTCTGTGGACATCTGTATGCCACATGGCCCCACTGGTTGCATTCAAAACATTTAACCCTAGGTCCTGGATATGTACCTGGACCAGTGGCTTCCCCTGCTACTGGCAGATTCTGTTGGGGCAGTCTGTGCTGCCCACCATGGGTTCCTTTAGACCCATGAACAGTACTGGGGTCCCTTTCCTGAGCATGAATGCCCTGCTTGCTAGGTATAGGCATCCCTTCTTCCCCAACTCCTCAGAAGTAGCACATTGTCTATCAGCTAACCAGATCCTCATGTCCTCAGGCAAAGTGCTAAGGGCTTGTTCCCTCACCAAAGGTCTGCCAGTCCTTCAAAAGTGGTGACCTGACATCCACTCACCCACATATGAAAATAGGTGCTCAGTTCAGCAACATATTCACCAACATTTTCATCTGCCTTGAGTCTATGCTCATGAAACCTTTTCCTATATGTTTCAGATGTTAGCATAAAAAATTCTAACAAACAGTTCTTAACAGTAGTATAATTAAAACAGTCAACGTCAGACATTTTAGACAACACAGTTACAGCTTTGCTATGGATTAAGGGG